>NW_023339740.1:5943623-5956772 GCF_004916995.1 Morone saxatilis | reverse complement strand
CCCGGCGAAAAAAAAGGCACATCAGCAGCGGTAGAAAGGAGGAGGAGGGTGCCGCAAGTGAGTTTTTTTTTTTAAAAAACATGCGATGACAAAAGTGAAAACCAGCGAAGAAATGGCTAGAGTTGCCAAGTTCCCCTTTAATCACTTCATAATCACAATACCACCACTCTCATGTCTGTCCGTAAAAGCTTGTAAGCTAAATAATGAGCTAAAGCTAGCAGCTGGTTAGCTTAGCTTATCATAAAGACTACAAAGAGTATATAATCTGTATAAAAGCTAAAGTGAAAAATGATAAGTTGTGGTTGAAATGTGGGGGTTAGGTGCAGAACTATTGCTTAGCCAGGTGCATTGGTTTCCTCACTCCTACCATTGTAAAACCACAAATTGTCTTTTTTTATGCACTTTGGTTTTCCGTATGGAACTGAGATATAACTTTTTAGTGAGCATCCATGGTACAAGAAGGCACCTTTGGATAGAGTCAGGCTAGCTTTTTCTAGTGAGTCCCTGCCTTGGGTATCCTAGGACACCAGCTTATTGTTTGCCACCAACCTCTATGAAGAGTCACCTTCAGAGGGGACTGTGCTCATTGTTGCCTGGCACAATAACTTGGAGTCGTACCCCACCAGAAATAGCAACTTGTCCTCATTTCGGAGTCAAATGCCAACAGCAAGGAAACAGCATTCCTTAAAACAATAGCATTCCAGTCCTGCTTCATCATGCTGCTTTACGGAAGGACTCTCTGCTCAAAGACATGCATATGCTGTGCTCAAATGTTGTTCTATAGGCAACCTTTAATCATGCCCCTCAGAAATGCTTTTAACTTGGCAGCAGAGTGAGTGTGAAGGACATGATAACTATGTCAAAGAATGTAATTCTTTCTGCAGTTGAGATTGCCAGGCCTCATCTCCTTTCCTCTGTATCCAAACACTTTTCTTCATCAGATCGTGTTGAAACACTTCTTTAATTACACCATAACACATAGAGGTGGTTGGATTGGCAATCCTTCACACAAAACATGGCAACGGAATTAATGACTGGAAAGTTTGCTTTGGAAATGTCTCAACGACAACATGCTAAAGCAAAACTGCCACTTGGAAACCATTGCAGGCAAGTCAGTGAAATTAAAATGGACAATTCATTAAACTCACTCACACAAAATGCAGTGTGGAAAACATGAACTTGTTATAGTAGGGAAAAAGGACGTCATTCTGAAACTCAGTATCTAGTATGTATTAGTAAGACTTCACTGTCATACAGCACACTTTTCTGTGTTTCTCTCTGCAGGCTGCTTGTAGCTGAAAAGAGTGTATGTTCAGGCAGGTGGTTTAAAGTTGCAAAAGCGCTATTTTTCCTATTCCTGTGACTGAGGTAGCTTAGGCTACAGCTGTTTCTCATCTGCAAAACTTCAGTCTACTCACAATTTATGATGGAGCACAAACCTACAGGGAAAACTGTTGCTTCTATATGTATGAGTAAAAGTAAATCATGTTGCTCAAGAGACAGTTCTGGGGATATTTCCCTTATGTAATAAAAAAAATGAATAAGACAAAAAATCAAACAAATGTAGTAAGCAGGATTAAGCCAGAAGAAGAGCAGCAGATCACACCCGGTCGCTCAAAATGACATCATATACTGAAGGTCTCTTTAAAAATCACTTATTTACTAACTACATCATTACTGCGCATGCAATGTGATGCACAGCGAGGGTGAATGTATAATCACCTTGTGTCTGCTCCGACTCTGGGAAAGCTGCAGGAGGTGTCCTGGCAAGGGATCAGACCAAGGTAAAGGCTGTTCTTCCATCTGATTGGCCTTGTGTCTGCCAAGGCCAGCTACCTGCAGAGGAAAGGTTCTGCTAATATCAAAGGCAGGTTACTTGGTCTGAATCCAGCTGTCACCGGGTTTGCAGTCCATCTGGCCCGGGGGAACATCTGTCTCTCTCATTGAACTGAATCCAAAGTCTTATCAAGGCCTTGTTTAGAGGAGCAGGGGTGGTGGGAATGATGCTTAACTCTTTCTGACAGTCAGGCGTATCGCTCTCTGTCTGACAAACAGTGCAAAACAGACCCTACACCTATAGGTTTAGTCATGACATACCAAAACCGTACAAGAATGGCATTCAAAAGTGAGCCTTTAGGTTGCGAGACTGTTGGCACAACATTATTTTGCCCTTATTGTTAATAATTTTTTCCCAACATTCCAGCCTGTAATGAACCATTTGGCCTGTCAGCCTCTCTATTCAAAGCTTACAGGGTTTTCAGCCATTGTCAACCTGAAGCCACGGTGACTAGAGGATAAAGGACTCGCACAGCCCCGGAAAAGTCTTCTGAACACACTCATACCTGATGCTGCATGCAAACAAAGAGCAGCAGATTCCACAAGCCTCCAGCCAGGAAGGCTGCGAGCGCACAGTGAGGACATCCTTTGTAGGGATTTGAACAACATTTATCAGAAAAGACACATTTTAGTCACATGTTGGTTTTTTTCTTCTCTTTTTACAATTGTCTTGTGTAGTTTAAAGACCTCCTATGGTCCTGTATGTTAATGGATAATCCAGTCTAATTACGTGAGTTTGAGGCTCAGTTTTAGGGAATAGTGACAGAGTTACAGTGATAAATCAAGTCACTTTACGCAACATAAGGAGTGGAAAACTTATATTATATGAACAATACTGTCATGTTTCTGGATGCATGTAATCTAGTGGACAAAAAAGTCTTAGGTTATCTGACTCTACATTACATAATAGTGCAACATTTTGGGAAATACACTTATTTGCTCTTTTGCAGAGAGTTAGATGAGAAGATAACACATTATATCTCATTTGTTTATTCCAATCAGTGAAGACTCCAGGGAATGTTGTCGTTTATGCGCCAGTAGGCATGTTTTCTTACCTCTAGACAGGGCCAGGATAGCTGTTCCCTCATATTCATAGTCTTTATGCTAAAGCTAAGTGAACCACCTCTTGGCTGTAGCGTCATACAGTACTTAAGTATTTAAGTGTATTTCCCTGCGCTAATGATAAGTATTGTTTCTCTGGCCCTCTAGCTGTGGTTGGCATCCCAGTGGAAGAGAGATGGCAGGCAATGTCAGGGAATACAGATCGTATTAAACCTGCTCTACCCTGTATGGGGGGTGTGGCTAATGACCCATTTCATTTCCATCTGCATACAGCAGGATAAAAAAGTTCAAGATTGATATTTTGTATTCTTAATCACATGATGTTAGTGGAGCGAGGTTCGTGTGTAACTACTGAGAGCAGAGGGGCAAAGGACACTATACCATAAAAAACTGACCAAACCACACCAAAGTCATTTGAAGACTTACAAGTTTAGTTGTTCACAGCCCCTGCATTGCTATTCACCCCACATACCGAGTATACTCCCTTGTTCAAAGAATTACACTCCCTACATCAACTTTTCATTAAATATACATAAATCCAACATGGTTTAATAAAGTGGACTACAGTGAATCTGCCTTAAAATGCAGACTGATAAATACTCAATCTATATGTAAATATGAGGTACATTGGAAAAAAAATCAAAACGTAGGAAAATGCATTAGCCACCCTATTTGATCAGAGCCCCAGGAGCTGAAGTTACGCTTTTTAATGGAATCTGAGGAGAGGAGAGTGTCGGAGCCTAGGCATGGAGGTGAGAGTATGAAAGCGTTCACAGGAGAGCTGGCTATCTGAGAGGACGCCGGATAACAGAACGGACCTGAAAGATTACTCACACTGAGTGGAAATGGAATTATTGCATTTGGAGGTCTCAGCAGCTTTTCTGCACTCCCACAGTCACAAAAAAGAAGAGAAAGTCATAGTTTACGTCAAATAAAAAATAACAAAACAGTGGTTTTTCTGTTGCAGCTCGCAGCCACTCAAACGGAAGCAATGCCTCCTGAAAACCTGTGTCCGAGAATGAAACATGAAACATGGTTAAGTTTGAGTATGTTTCAACCATTTTAGGATATTTTGTTTGATTAATTGATCAAAAAACCTACTAGCTTCACCAAATCAGTGGAAACGAGTTCATGTAACACAAAGATAAAACACTTCGATACCTAATACTAAAAGAGTCTACAGTACAACTATACTAGCTACACTTATGTACAGTGCTTTCTTGAATGCTAATGTCAGCATGCTAAAATGCTCACACTGCTATGCTAACATGTTGATGTTTAACAGGTATGTTTACCATGTTCACATCATTAGCATGTTAGCATCCCAAGATTTGCTTAGGTTATCAGTCGCTCCCTGTTTACTATATTACACACTATTATTTGGCTGAAAGTGTGAAAACTATTTCCACTATACTGAGCATTCAAAAATTCCACAATGAAACAAAAAAAGTAGTGTCCATCAAAGGAATGTAATCCACTTTCTGCTAGCAATCCCATAATGCAATGCTCTGCATTTTATAGATAAGACAACAACCGTGACTCTACACCACGTAAACAAAAAGTGATTAGTAAGTGTCCAAAATCTCACTATTGATTAAAACAGTGTCTATTACAGTATATGGGGAGTAATGAAAGAGTGAACAAAGGGACCAAACAACAGACCAACACTGGCATCAACAATACCATGCAGCTGGCATCGCTACTAATTCTCTGCTGACCCTCTAAGCAAGAGTTCAAATGGTTCCTTGTCTTAAACAGAAATCTACACGTGAAGAAATATGCATCAATCCAATCAGATTGTTTAATTCTGTTTCTGCACTAACAAACGTTAACAAATGGCCGGGGTAAACCAGCTAAATTGAGAAAAATATTTGTCTGCGGAGTCTTATTAAGATGGGCTATTACAGGGTGTGTGTGCATGTAACCATCTGTCTTTTACAGGGTGTAGAGCAGTAAAGGATGGTGATATGTGCCATACAGCTCTGCATGAATCATGTGACATTCCACACATAGTGATTAGTGCCAAATTATGGTCCACACGGAGACCTGAATGAAGTGTTTGCAGATGCCTGCCGATGCTGGGGCTTCAGACCTGTAATCCCAGAACTACAGTTTAACAACTTTGGAACAACTTATTGACGTCTCATAAAACAGAGGCTTTAAGATCCCGGGACAAATTACCCCACAGTTAGCTCAGCTACAAACAGTGGTGCTCTGATGTCATCGCTGTCACATGAACAAAGAAGACTTACTGGCAAATTTAATTATTGAAACGCTAAGCAAAACACATTGTAGAAAGAGTAACTCAATCCATGCTTCATTTGACATTCCACCAAGTGAGGTTATATCCGCTCTTTTTATTTCTCTGCTGAATGTTAGATTTAATATCTTGCTGTTTAAAACTCAAACCAATACAGGTGCTGTAAATCAGATCATGAAATGACCTTCACCTTTAGAGCCACACAAACGCAGCTTGGGGATTTAGTGAGATGCACTGTGAATGCGGTATATCATAAATATTAGGACTTTGAAGTCTAATTGCTGGAAGTGATCTAAATATTATTACAGGCCTGTCTGGAAGATACAGAAACAGTTTATTATGATGACACAGGGAAATGAGGAAGAAAATGGGGATGCTTCAGCCTTGATAGGGATACTACAGACGTTACTAATGCTTTCATGTGCATGCTAAATAAACCCAGATGCGCACACACACATGACCATATGCCAGGAGAAAGAAAACTCCAACATGGTCTTTGATTGGACAGACACTGAACATTTTCTCACTGGTGACTGACACAGATAACACAGAACCCTTCCCTTTCCCCAGTTTCACACTACATGTGTATAAGAAATGATTATGAGGCTGCACAAACTAGGTGTGATCTGTTCGCTTTTTACAGCACTGTCAGGCAATTGAGTGAAAGTAAAGCGCAGGCTTCCTACACTGAGTGTCGAGAGAGATTATCCAGGGCTGTTGGCTGGAAAGACAGAAGTGAACCAGTCAATGTAAGCGACAACAGCTTCAATCTGGAACCGTTTCTGTGCATTAGACAGGCAGGCATTTTATAGGCAGGAAGCTGAAAAGATGCTTGCCATGTCAAACAGTTGTTTGATTTTGCTAAAATATAATATCAGTTCAGAGTAAGCTCTAACTTTGACATTATTTGCACCGCAATGATTATGATACAGCAGGCTATCCATAGTGCTGTTTAGATGCATTCCAAATAATATCAGTATGTACAGCCCTGCTGAATGTTGAGTTACATCCTCATAATTTAAGACATCAATCATGGTTTTACAGAGGATTTACTAAGCTCAGGGTTGTTGGAGTTAAGTGGAGTGAAAGCTATGAGGAAGTGACTCATGTCTGGAGGAATATTCCATAATTCAGTTTACAGCAACCCTTGTAATTTTGCTGATGAATGGTCATTCATAGGACTGGCCGACGAGTTTGGACATTAAAAAAATGCAGACAGCACTTGTGACAGGTGGTAGGTGCAAAACATGTTGTGTTACATACTGAGCCTATTGGTAATGGAGTGTAACTACATTAATAGTATATCACGCCTTCAGGTCTTCTACGTGACCTCCTCACATAAACCCTTGTGGCACGTTTGTAACCACTACTTAATCCCTTGTGGTCATTGCGATTGTAAACCACACAAACACACACACAAATATAAAGTTCCCATACAGACACCACGGTCTCCACTGACCCATGGAATTCATCAGATAACACCTACATCTGTCCACACATCCCAACTACTGCCCTGGCATACAATAAATGCCAGCAGCTGTTCATTAAACGCTGCGTTTAAGAAATGAGATTAATTAAGGTGTTCCTGCTTTAACAGCACAGGCCTGGTCTCCGACGGCTCTGTGCAGCTCCAGCTGTGAGAACACGGCTCGCTTTATGGCCCCCTAGTTTGTGACACACTCCCTGCGCTTGTCTTAACATTCTGCTTAGCAGAGTGTTACATTTCTATGCATAATATCCATTTTTCTTCCAAGAAACACAGAGAGGTGTTAATCATCCATGATGGGATTTGTATGTAACAATAGCTGCTTAATGAAAAAAACAGAACCATATCTTTTTACAAAGATAGGAACATCGTCTGCATATGGAAATGATTGAGGGAATTGTGGGTGCCGGTGGTTTCCCTGAACTCACTATGAAATCCTTTGTGGATGATAGTGCTGTTAAGTTTCAAGACCTAGTGCGAAAATAGCGGAAAACTGAGCTGGAATAAGACATCCCACTCATACACATTCAGTGGAATTATAAATCTCTTGAAGATTGAGTTTGCCAGGCCTGCACGAAACCACAGCCCTATAGTCAGTGTATGAAAAGAGCAAAAGCAGGTTCATGATGCACCAAAAGAAAAGCTTCGTCAAAACTTGGATGTCTACATTCTGCAGGTAATGTAAAGCTCCCAGCCTTCAGTTATCTTTCCAAGGTCCTATGCTTCCACCTAGTGGTGACAAACTAAACTGACTGCTTTGCAAGGAATTTGGATGCCACGCTTCCTTAAAAATAAAAACAATTTTATTAGCAATCACAGGGAAAGAATGCATGACATCTACAGGAGCTTTTGTGGGAATAAAAATGCTAACGTCTTATTTACAAAGTCTGCAATTGAATGTGAATAAGTTCAGCACATGCACATACAAATTGCAAATAGGCTATATTATTACACGGGTTACAAAGCTTTCCCCAAATTACCCACACAGTCACCCAAATTTCACAGCCCCTCACTGCTGCTGTGGTCCCAACAATTGACATTTAGGATTACGACGATCACCAACAGACACAGAACAACATGAGATAACAGAGAGCGTGTGATGGATTTTTAGACATTACAGTGATATGCAGAAACCATGTAGGCCTACATAGTGTTGTAGCAGAAGGGATAAGTCATTCTGATCCAGCGACACACACACATAGAAAAAAAACTTAAATTTAATCAAGATGCACTGGCCAAGCAAGGGGCAGATTAATATACAGTGGTCAAACCTCATCATTGTCATGTCGCTGAAGGGAAGAGACGTGTCAATCAATACGTCACTCTTAGAGGAAACAGTGTTGTCCTTTGACTGCTAAGGCTTCTACAAAAACACATCAGGATTCAGACAAGGGTGTGGCACTGCATGGATGACATCAAGCATCCAATGCTTTGAACTAATGGACTGGCTCCCGTTCTCCGTAAGCTCAGTCATCATGACAAACACTGGCTTTCTGTTATCCAACCCGGACAAAGTAGGGATTATGAAACAGATATGTGGGCACACCCATACGGTGATCAGACAATTATTTTTAAAAATCCTTTAACAACCTGAGAACTGCAAGCAAAAGTTAGCCCACATTTCAAGCTACATAAAAGTCACAGGCTACAAGTGAAACAGCATTCAAATCACCCATCAACCAAAAGGAAAAAAAAAAATAAAAAATTGTAACATTTCCTCATTCACCTCGCATCCTCATCGTCCATTACTTCATTTCTCATTTTTCATCGTCATTACAGTACTGTCTTTTCTCAGACATCATAATGTGTTTATGTGATTACAAACATAAAATGAGATTGTCGAGGGGTGGTGTTAAGTGTAATCAAGGGATTTATGCTGTGTCTGTACCAAGTGTTTATTTATAATAGTGGGTTAGAAGTTGCATTGGGCAATAACTGTCTCATTGGGACACTCACTCAGCCAAAGGCACTTATAACTCTGCTGACCTATCTTAAGATTTTGCCCTCAGACACAACAACCACTCAGTCTTACCTTCTATTCATTTTTAGGTTATGTGTAAACTTTGATTTAAGTCACTTAATAAAATAGATACTTCCATATGCCGGCAAATAAAATGCAGGCTACATTGCTAAGAGTTTATCAGGAATTGAAGGCATTAGCGCAAGCAAACATCATCGTTTGGCAAACTGTTTAAAAACTACAATCACAACCTCGTGACGTAAACATCGAATGTTGACAGGCATTACAGCAGCTCCATCCTAGTGTAGCCGAGGAACTGTACATTGCAACATCATTAGATTCTTGTGACGAAAGGAACAGAAGCCATTAAATGAAAATAAATGTACTCAGACACAGAGCATGTCCGCAATGATGGGCGATAAGGCATGATGGGTATGGACAATCCACCTTCAAGCACAGTACTGAAACAACTTTTCAAGACTCCAGATAGTTGGGGTGGCGGTAGTGCTGTACAGGGGCTACACATCTATGGTAGTGTACTGGGTGGTGCAGGTGGTGACGGTAGTGAGCAGAGAGCTGGATTACTTCACAGAGGCAGTGGAAGGGATGGCTGTCAAGGACCCATGACCATTAGGGGGCTGAGGCCAGAGCTGCGACTGGGGAGGCTTCACTTTCAGCTTCTCCGCGACTTTGAATGCTGGATGAGCCACTGCAGTGTGATATCTGCAGGGGTGAAAACATGAAGACATTTTAATGACCTCAGCACGCCCAAATACTATTATTAAACACTGGAATTGGATGTAGAATGATTTAAACGCTGATCGGCTCGTTACCTATATTGTCTTTCTCTTTGCAGGAGACAGAGTAGCAGCAGATCTCTCGGTCCTGAATGGCAGATAGATTCCTGAAGAAGCACAAATAAGAGTCTTGTGGTTAGGAGCATGTTTTTTGGCCAATAATGATTATATAAATGTTGATTAAATATGTGCCAGACTCATTGAAGTAACAGCTGTAGTCTACTACAGCTGGCACACAAGCTTCTACTGAATAAAATATTTGAATGATATATTAATCACCTTAAATTATTAATATGATATGAAAGAAAGCTTAATTGTTAGACCTATTAGGAGTTATTAGAATTACAAAAACACTTGTGATTGTACGGTGGTGTTACACTGTGGAGGTTCTTCCCTCACTAAGGATCTTTGGCTGAGTACATATACTTGCAGAGCACAGAAAACAGAAGTTACAGTCACAGCATTCATCATTCTAACTG
Source organism: Morone saxatilis (assembly GCF_004916995.1). NCBI lineage: Eukaryota > Metazoa > Chordata > Actinopteri > Moronidae > Morone > Morone saxatilis. The sequence continues at coordinate 5,946,892 of NW_023339740.1, read as the reverse complement.
GCAAAAGTGAGAAGCTGCTACCTGAATGTTTTGTACAATGCTCTTTGCTAATAAGACAGAGAGTGGGAAGAAGATGACATTTATTTTTTTTTTAATTATTGAAGTATTTTAAATTTAACACAGGGGTATGGAAACCCATGTTCTCATCCTGTTGGCCATACAGTCGATGATTTAACGTACTGGAAATTTCTGATATCATAACTTTTGGATCACCACAGGGAAAGAGTCACATAATACTCCTGACACTGATTTATCATGCACTAGTTATGTTGCTAATCTTGAACAACCGAATCATATATTCACAATTACTGTATTCCTGAGTTCCTCACATTTTTTCAATCAGCTGTTTCTCATCAAGTGCGTTGGGTAGGTCTCGTTTGTTGCCCAGCACTAGAACCTGAAACGTGAGAAAAAGAGAAAAAGGGCTGATTAATATCCGGCGCAGCAATGCATCAGCATTATCGCACAGTGTGAACAGACAATTTAAAGGATTTCTTTTAACGATGTGCTTCACTCATCACAGAATCCTTACTGTTAGGACAAAATAACTGTCTGTGTGTGGTGTCAAGTCACAGCAGCTGGAAGTCTATCGATTTAGCACATCAAACCCTGTCAAGTCAATTATGCTGTCAGCTTAGATATTGAAAACTCATTAAAGCATACTGGATAGGGTTCAAATGACCACTTAGTGCGATGTCATCAAGCCTGAGTCACCATTACCCATCAGCTGCAGTGATTGACTAATTATGACTGCATGTGTACTGAAGTCACTGGACCCTCAGAAAGAAATGTGATGAACCAAGTTGAAGCTGTAATATCGTGAGCTTTTGGGCCAAAGATCACAAGCGGCCTCTTACTGGAATTCCTTGTAGCTGTGGTTTGTCTAAGAGGTTGTGCAGTTCATTTCTGGAAGCTTCTATCTTCTCTCGGTCTGCTGCATCCACCATGTAACTGCAAGGGGGGAAAAAAATGCTACTTAGAGTTTGGTAGCACTAAAAAACATGTTTTACTAAACCAAAATGTTTTTTTTGGAAAAATTTTAAAATATTTAAACATGACATGCTAATTTATAATTCTGTAATGACACATGTATATGGAGAAATACCAAGATACAAACATAAAGATTAAACATTCATTCAACCCTGTTTTCCAGGTTTCCAGCGACCTTACAGAGGCCACCTGCTGTACTTACACAATAGCATTGACCCCTCTACAGTAGCGCTCCCACATGCTTCTGAAGCGGGGCTGTCCACCTATGTCCCATATCTGAGGTGAGAAAGCACAATATAGAATAGTCAGAAGCCAAACAGCATTGCCAAACAACTCCAGTGAATACGAAGCTCCAGTGTAACATTTCTATTTGAAGAGTAAAAGCATCCAGCTGTGTACTGTTGCTCATCAGCCTACCTTTATTGTCACATTGCCTTTAGTGACCTTTCGCATGTTGAAACCGACTGTGGGAATCATGTCTTCACTGAACTGGCCGGACTGTACGAGACAAATGCAAAAAGGTGGCATGCTGGTGAATCATAACGTACTGTTGTTAAAAAGACACACATCAAGAGAAATGATAAGCACTGAAACAGTATTACAAATAACTTGTTACAAATAACAATTTAAAGCATGGTCTCATCTGATTCAAAATAAAGTCACATGAAAAGCCTGGTGGATGTGAATCATTTCTGTGCATGGGGTCAGAAAATGATTATTTGATTAAAACCTAATCTGGGCCACTTGAAGCCTCTAGCTGAATATTTGTCTTTTTACCCCGTGAATCATGTTAAGATGATGCCATCTACCCATCAGCATACATTGGCTTACTGCAACCAACCAGTGCTTTGTAACCAAACATTCCACGAGCTTAAAGTGCCGTACAAGCCAGTGTAAACTGCTTTAATAGGCATTATTAGTCTTACCCCCATAAGGACCATGATAAAATGATTCCAATGTGCTGTATAACTTTAATTATCGTGGCTCTGTGGCTCATATGCAGCCTGGGCCCAGTCTAACTGCCTGACAATGACTGTGTGAAGGAGAAGGCAGCTTCGTTCAAACCTAATTACAGATCACCAGGCATGACTACAACAGAGCCAGAGCAAAATGTGTATTCTTGTGATGAATCCAGGAAAGGCCTACAAGACGGTGGCCTATGACTTGCTTTTCTTAAGACTACAATGTAGTCTTTCACCTAGAAACACAGACAAGGCTGGACTACAGAATATAACCCAACCCATAAACCCAAACCCAGCCTGTGGCAGGATAAACAAGCTAGACCTAACAGCAGAGGGACATGTCTTCAGTAGGGAGCATAAACAGGAGCCAATGACAATACTGAACTCATACAATAGATGTTACAGGCTAATACATCTGGCTAAATAAGCTGTTGTGGTACTACGGCCGGCTGGCGGACCGCCTGTGGCCATGATGGATCCAGGCCTCGTCGCTTCACTTCACTCAGGCTAGATGACGTAGACAAGACAGACTGTTTACAAAGTTACTTTGTGACCCCATGTTGTCAACATAGCCTTGATGTTGACACACTGGCAGCTATTACAAAGCACTGACTGGTCCGTTCACATGACCGGTTTCATAAGTAAGCGCACAGTCATACCAAGAACTTCGTCATTGCAGCTAGCCAAACAACAAGTGAGTGAAACCGTACCCAGTGTCTCTACCGCAGTAGTAACTCATGTGTACCAACACTATCGGTCGTGCAGCCATGTGTCTGCATTCGTGTAACAATGACATAGCAATGCTGCAGCCCTTTAATTTATAACACATTCAAAGAGCCCTTCGTCCACAACCTCTCCCAGGTAGTAGCCTGGGCCCACGCTGACAGCTCTTGCCTGCTAGCTAACGTTACTTACTGCAATCACGTTGACGAATGTGGTTTTTCCGGAGTACTGAAGCCCCACCAATGTAAGCTCCATCTCTTCTTTCCAAAAGAGGGACCTGAACCAGTCCAAAAGCCTGTTTATGAGAGCCAGCATCTTGGATGACACAGTAGTCGCAGTCGCTGCGGCCGTCTGGATGTGAATCGACTAACAGTTTACACAGGAAGTAGCTGCTTTGTCATATCATGTGATCCACTGACAGGGGCTCTGCGCGTGCCTGTCGAGAAGTGCGTGAACCTCACGGGAGCGCGCACAATGAAAGTGCAACTTGACAGTTACTGTATCTCTGTGAGGAGAGTTTAATGTTTTTAGAAAGTTAACAACCTTTACGAACACAATCATTTACCAACTTGGAATTATCTATCTATCTATCTA
>NW_023339740.1:5937408-5943590 GCF_004916995.1 Morone saxatilis | reverse complement strand
TATCTATCTTTCTTCAGTTGGCTAGACCCTGGAGTATCTCGCCTTCTTGTAAATATTGACTGTTTTATGTTTTCAAATGGGAAAATACACGCTACTACTGGGCAAGAAAATATGTATTGTAACTGTATTAACAGCAACAACACGTTTTAAATGAATAACTATATAATCATTATAAACTGCCTATTACACAGCACCATTAAAAACGAAGTAACAAACGCTTGGGAGAAATACGAAAAAACAATCCAAACATTCCAGCACAATGATAAATAAAATTTGTCTAAATTAAAGTGCATTATATCGAATAAAATACAATCAAAAATCAAATCTAAAAATGCAAAAGAAGTACTACATGAATATGTAACTATATGTACAATACTGCATGTACTGTATGTTTTTCATGAAGACTGCTGAAGTTTGAAGGTCTTATTTGCTCAGAGGTGAGACTGGATTTTGTCATTGAGAATGTGAGTATTTTTTAAGACGTACTTGACAAACAAAGGTTTATGTGTTTAGATAGGGTTTAGATAAAAAGTGAGGAGAGTGTCTGGTTTGGAGACTTCAGTATTGCATCTCCACTTTTTGCAGATGATGTGGTTCTATTGGTTTCACCAGACCATGACACCCAGCATGCACTGGGGTAGATTGCAGCCGAGTGATTAAGATGCCTCCTGGGTGCCATTCTTTGCATCGATGCCCTAAATCCTAGCTGACAAACGTTGTTTCCAGCTGATCCACAGGCCCAGTGATAATACACTGCTCACTACCCTCATTGGCAGCCCAGCAAGGGTAGTCTGCAATAAACCAAGAAACTTTGGGTTGCAGAAATCTTACGAGTTGATTTATTGTGAGAGTTTTGTTGCCCTGTTTAATCTCTCTAAGCATGCTAGCAGAGGTCTCTGGTTCTGAATCTCTTGAGGACTGTTGCTGTGGACTGGTGTTGCTAGCTACTTCTTCTAGGGTTGCAACACAAAGATTTTCACTATACTATAACTGTCTCAGAAATACAGAAGTTTCAAGGTATCACACAATTATTATTATTATTATTGTTGTTATTATTTTACAGTTTAATATAATTTCACTCAGTATAAATGTCCTAGATTTTTTAAATAATACTTAAACACATATAATTAAATATTGTTAAATAATACCAATTCTGCAGGGGTGTAACAAAAAAATGTATGTATTTTGTCTTGTGATATTGTATCAATTCTCAAAAACACTATAAATGTTTGTGTTTAAACCCCCAGCTAGTGCTGTAAAAGTATAACTTTTTATGCAAGATTTTATGCATATGGTGGTATCCTATGAGTTTTCCCAAAGACTTGATTAACTAAAATTGCAATATATCACAATATATTGAACTGTAGCCTCTGTATCGTGATACGTACCACCATCACCAGATTCTTGCCAATACACAGCACTATAATATGGTATAATTCAATACCATGGATAAGCAAATGTACATACATATACCATGGTATACTATACAAACAGTATACTTCTTGGTCAGAGGTCCATCTCTCAAAAAAAGCTGTTATTAGTTGCCACAAACAAAAGTCCTTAGCACTGTCAAATGACAACCAGATGAAAGAAGCTCATCTGCTCACGTCTGCTCAGCTAGATGGTATCACGTGATTAGCAGGTGTGTCATTTCTGGATGAAACTTTAAAATAATAGTCTCTTCTAGATAATAAATTAATAAATTGTATTGAAACAAAAGCTAAATCATATAGTTGGCAAAGGAAAAAACATTTAAATGAAAACTAATAGAATGTTTTTGCTTTTAGCTGTACAAAACCCTTGAATCTTACGGAAGCACACTACGTCAAAATACTTGAAAATTCCTATTAAATGTTCCTTGTCATCCATTGCTTCCTTCTTGTCACTGTCACGTGTCTTATCGTATGCCAAGCCTGTTTTTGTCAAACTGGTTGGATTACAGGGATAAAACAGGTTATTCACAGACTCAGTTTACCCCATTCTGCATTATTTTATCAGTGTCATTTCCATACTCCACAATGTCACTTAACCTTTTTCCAGCTCACTCAAGACGATTACTCATAACCAAATTTTTATTAAGCTTGACATTCATATTGCAGGTACATGAGGTGACAAAAATGATCACAACAAATTTTCTTTCATTAGAGGCAGCACTGTCACCCTCAAAATGCTGGATTCCAATTCCCTTCCGTACTCACTGATTCTACAATCGCCACATACTCAGACACACAGGGACACTTGTTGACTGCTCAATGCCGGTCAGTTCGGTTGGCAGCCCTTGAAAGAGATAAGAAAAGTAGGAGGAAGTGATGGTATCAGATTTTCAGGGACATATCATCACTTCATGTTTATTTTTCTAGTACAAACAGATATATGTATTTGAGGTGTAATTACCTGTGGCCTGACAAGTGTATTGTACTTCTCAGGGGTAGCTGCACTCATTGTTGTCGTGTAAACAGTAATTCTGGGGGATTATAAAGTAGACAATAGATACTATCAAATCTCAAGCAAAACAACAACTTTATTAAAACAAGCTATGTAAAGTTTCCTTAAAGATAGTAGTGTAAATAATCAGCCGGTAGGACTGTAAATCAGCTTTGGCTGTTCTATATGCTACTATGCTATGTGCTGACACACACACACTTTGTCAAACAAAGCCCTATTGACATTATTGCTGAGATGGGGTAAAAGGAACGGAAATTGGTATGCACACAGCTGCCCCATCTCAGCAACATGGACAGTCATGTGATTCCTTGAAACAAAAATGAGAGAATAATGAACGAATAACGTTCTCCTTACCCATTACACACTGGATACAGCGACAAAACCTAGAATGCAAAGACTCTGTTACAAATCCATGCATTGTCTCTGACTTTCAAAATGTGCAGTAAACAATGTCTCTCAGTATCAGGCATACTTTGGATCCCTGATATATTGATTTATTGATCCACACTTGCCTGATAAAGTGTCTCCATGTTGATGTGATCTTGGCCAGTAGCATTTAGTGCTTTGGCGGCTGCTTCTCTACAAAATGAACACATAATAACAGCGTAATATTAATGATAATAATAATAATATACAACAGTAACATAATAACAACAAAATTGTGGAAGTGTTCATCATGTGGGATGACTCACTTTCGATGATCCCTGGCTGGGGGAGGGAGCCAGTGGTCATAGTTCGTCTCCACCCTGTACCATCTAAAACAGGAACACACAGTTTTGTGTTTGGCTTCAGTTGTGCAACACACACCTTGATACACAGTTTCTTCACTGATCCTTCATTTTGCCTACCCTCCATTCACGGGATCCAGTGGCCAGATATCAACGGGGCCCGTCCGGTCTCTGCTGATGACCACCCCTTCTCCTGCTCGCACCCCTCCCACAATATAATACACTCCAGTGATGATGGGGATTTTGGAAAGGCGCATCACTGCATCTTGAAAGTTCTCCGCTTCCTCTAGCGTCTGCATTAGTTATTAGTCAAAGTTTCATTTCCTCATACAGTAAACATCCTCTTTTTACTAACTTATCTTTTCTCACCTCTCTGACCAGCCAGCTCACCGGAGACCTCCGATAGAGGAAAGCAGACACCACATTCTTCCACCAGTTCCACCAGTGTTCACTGCCTGATGATCACAAACAAATAAATAAACAAGAAGCAATAAAATCTGACTATTGTAACATTTATGGGCAAACATAGCTTCTGAGAGGAAGTGTGGTCTTACCTCGCTGATCGCCAGAGACAGTAAACTTGTTAGGACTCTGTCCTGTCCACAGGCCAACGTAGCCAGCAAATGAAGTTCCACGGTACGCCACCTGAATGGTTGTGTCAACAAACAACAACAGTTTTGTATCCTTGGCCACATTATCATTATGCAAGGACTTGTTAAAATCCACTGACTGAATGGCTATTCCCGATAAATGATTATCAGATATTTCTTGTGTTTTTAAATTTGAAGAGGTACCTTATTTGGTTTTTATATGCAATGAATACATACTGTACCTTTCCGTTCTTGAGGAAAACTATGTTGACAGTCAGATTCCTCAGAACAGAATGTGGATAATCAAGGTTCCTGCCGTGGTACACGTTCCCATTTTTGTCCTGAGCTACGATGCTAGTGCAAAATCTAGGAATGCATAAAGTTTGTTTGCATGCATGAGATGGCTTTCACCTTAATCGTGCACACTTGTTAGTCAGTCTGTGCCTCTGTATGGTGCACACGTTTGTACTATAAATGTGTACTTGTTTAAAACCATACGTACGCAGATACTTCATAGGCAAAGTTGAGAAGGATGACATCTGAAAGTCTTCCTCCCAAGTGTGAGGCCATGCCACGGATCTCCCCAGCGTAGGGCTGAGGAACATACTTTTCCAAGGCCATCACAATAGGTGTAATTGCTTGATGCACCCATTTTGGAATTGTGGTGCTGACAAAAAACAAACACAGTAAGGAAACATGTGAATCACTGTAATCGCTGTCAGCACTACTACTGGAAGACAGACACAATAACACAGTGCTCATTAACCCAGAAGTTAGTTTACCTGCTGATTAAGTTAACATTATGTAAGCTGTAAGCTTTCAGTTATCACATTTGTGGTTATGTCCCTGCTGATTAGTTCACCCTGATAATGCAGCCTAATAGAAACTGACACAGTGCGACCTGCGGGCTGTTTGTTACCAAAGAATGTTTATGTTTCGATCCTCACAATCTGATTTTCAGTAGCCTATAATGAATCACTCAACTATTAAACATGTGTTGACTCCACTACTCATATACCAAATGACTAACTTCTCCAACATAAAGCTGTAAAACATGAATAATTCATTGTTATCATACTGTTTTGGAAAAAGACTGGAAGTCTGGAAAACTTACTCAATGACCTCTGCGGCGGCTTTGTTCAGGAAGTCTACATCAAACACTTTCAGTAGAGGAGCCCACCGCACTTGTGGATCTTCATCCAGGCTGATATTCACTGTGGGGGGAGCGAACTCTGCCCGGCACACCGCGAGTCCGAGCAGCAGCACCGCGGCCGGGACCATCATGACCCGTCCTCTCCGAGACAGCCGTCGGCTGACACTGACTGCGAACGGCGGAACACCGCTGGCTGGCTGCGGCACGCAAAAACAGGAAGGAAACTCCGACTTTTTCAGAGTAAAAGCTGGTCGATACATAGATAGGTCACACAATTCACACAAACGACCAATATTATTTAATATGATAATAATAATATTAGTATTAATGATAATAATAATAATACGTGTATAATTACGTAATAATAACAAACACAAAAATACAGTACTATAACTATAATTTTACCCAAACTATGAAAAGTAAAAGTTTTCTTTATGCATAATGGCCACTGTCAGTGTTATATTATCTGATCATTATAATTAATGCATATGAACGCTACTGTATTGTTGTAGATGGTCGACGTTAATTAAGTTTAATTTTGTCTGATCTATAACAAAACGGATGTCTTGTGGATGTTAAATTTTATTGTAAAAAATTAACTCGTAAATATAGCTGTTACAGGACGGGGGAGTATCAGTGGCATCTAGCGGTGAAGTTGCAGATTACAGCTAACTGAACGCCACTCGTGTCTGTATTTGACGACCTGGGAATGAGAGCGGTGTAGTAAGTGTGTAGGAGAAACTACGTTGGTGTGAAACTTGGAAAAAAACACAAAAGAACCAATCTACAGCCAGTGTTTGGTTTGTCCGTTCTGGGCCACTGTAGGAATATGGCGATTCAACATGGCGGACACCATGGAAGGCGACCTGCGGCCTCTGTAGATAAAAACGTCTCATTCTATGGTAACGTAAACACAACAACTAGGTGATTATACACTAATGTAAACATATCGATGAATATTCTATTTCTCCCAATAGATCCTCCTAACTGTTACATACTGGAGCTTTAAAAAATGCATTACTGGAGTAAACAGTACAATATTCACCTTAAAATGAGGTAGAATATCAGTATAAAGTGGAATGAAATTTAAATACTCAAGTAAAGTGCATAAAAAACCAAAAATGTTTATTTTACAATACTTGAGTAAATGTCACTTCCAACCATTACTACTACTACTAATAATAACAACAACAACAACAATAATAATAATAATAATAATAATAATAATAATGTCTCTCTCTCTCTCTCTCTGTCGCTCTCTCTCTC
>NW_023339740.1:5921722-5937308 GCF_004916995.1 Morone saxatilis | reverse complement strand
AAGTCAATTTAGAGGAACCAGGGAAACTCAGGACAAAAGAGGAACAGTTGCCATGATTTCTCAGGTGAGGTCTGATTATTATCTGGCATGATGTGGGCTGTTTATTGATGGAGCAATGCAAAGGCACATATGCTGCATTTGCTTCTCAATGTGTCACAACTGTACAGTTCAACTAAAATGAAGGACATGTCATTTAATAGGTTGGATTATGGTAGAAGGACAGATTAACATTAGATTAATAACAGCTATGTTTGCATTTTACTCCATTCTCCTATTACTGTTATTGTAGAAGAAGTGTAGAAGTTATTGTAGAAAATACACTTTTATTTTGAAAAAGATCTGACCGGAAATCATATTATTGTTCTTGCCAGTGGAATGCAGTAATGCCTGATAACTCTAATCTCATCAAACAGTTTAAGTTTTTGTCTTCACTAAGTGAACTTTATAGATCTTTGAACATACTGTTCTTCACAATTTCAGATAGGCAGCAGAGAAAACACATTTCTAGGCTGATGTGCTTTAATATTATGGCACTGCACTATCAATATAGCCTAACTGATTAACAACATTACAGAATGGGTGGCATCATTTTACAGTGTTGTTTAGGGACACAATCTAAGAACAGCTTGACAACTTAATCATCTCTTCTTTGTAATTTGGCTTTATGGTCACTAGTCACAGATTGCAACTGACCAAACACCGTGGCGTCTGTATTTCATGACCCGGGAATGCGAACAGGCTGTGAAGTAGGTAGAAAAAACTACGATGGCTGCAAAAACACAAAAGGCCCTATCTAGAGCCAGTTTTTGGTTTGTCCCTTCTGGGCTTCTGTGGCAGTTCAAGATGGTGGCGACCCACGACATCTGTTAATCAAAATGACTCATCCTAAGGTAATGAGAACGCAATTCCTATTTTCAGGTTATTATACGCTAATAAAAAATGTCCCTATGAATATTATATTACATTTCTGCCAAAAGATTCTAAATGTTACACACTGGACCTTTAAACCCAATACATAAAAAACTACATATACAGAGTAAAGGAAAGAGAGCAAATATTTAATGCTTTCAAAAAAAAAATCTTTATTTCCATGTAATCCAGGAATACATACATGTTCTAAGTTTTGTCAGTAAATGTTGCTCAATGATTTCTGTGTGTGGAAGGTAGAATTATAATCTCCAAGTTTATGCCCCCTGTAATTGTGAGAGTAAGTGGTTGTATGTTGTTGTGTTCAGCTTCTATAGTAGCACACAAAGGTAAGTAAGAGGATCAGTTTTCATTAAGACTGCATGAGGCTGGTATAAACATGGATAAGTGATCATCATGCCCCTCTTGGAAGATTGCCCAAAGTGTACCGAACCTTGATATTTTTCAACATTCAAATGTATTTGTCGATGGAAATAATTGTATGCAGGGGAATTCATTTGATGTTACTTGCCGCAATCATTTCTTTCTTTTTCAAATCAATAAATTCCAGAAAAAAATCTGTCGGTAGCACAAGCTGTTGTTTTACATCATGTATGAAGTCACATTGCCTGTAAACCTTTAACAAAAATGCAGCAAGCTACTGTGAGCAAAAGGTTTCCATATATTTGGATAACAAAAAGTCATTTGTAAAACCTATTTGCAATCAGTTTTATTTTTGGAAGCAGTTGATCAGTCATACATTTAATATGCTGAAAGTTTTAACTTAGCTCACATCAGTAACATATTGTCTATGTGCTGTACAATTTGATATAGTTGTCAAGCGTCTGCCTCAGGTTCTTCTGATGGCTCTTGTTCTCAGCTACTCTTCTATATAGCTGGATGAATGACCTTTTTTGGACCTTCTCTTTAAGGTCATACTTCTCTTTGATGAGACTTATGAGAAATTAGCCTCAAAGCCATGACAATTCTCCCTGCTGCATCATTCACAGTGCACACACTGTTCTCAGCAACAGTAACCATGGAGGCAATATCCATGCACATAAGCTCCACAGTCTCAGCTGTTATGTCCTTTGTGACACCAAGTTTCAAAGTTAGACATTTATCAGCCAGCATCTCAATAACAAGGTCATTCTTTTCATGCTATCACATTTGTGTGGTTCTTGGAGGCCAGTCTCTATCTTTTCACTGCCTCTTTTACACTGGTGTCAGTGTTTTCTGCAGTAGCCATCAGGGATGCCACTTCAGGCAGTGAGGCTCCGGGGAGGTCACGTCCGGCCTCGGTTCAATTATAAATTCCCTTCCAGTCAGTGAAGGACACATTCAGATAAGACTGTGAACTAATTGAGGAGGACAGGAAACAAACAATCTGAATAAAGAGATTCATTCAAAATACAGCTGCATGTAGCTTGATGGTTAGTGTGTGATATCGACACTGCTGTGGGGAGCACTTGGGATGATGGTTCCCTCTCAAATGTTACGTATACTGAGACTCACCACAGTGACTTTGCATCCTGAGAAGCTATCCATGCTCTTCTGTGGATGTAGCTTCCTCATCCATTGGGACAGTTAACTTTGTGCTCCTGTGGGATTTTAAACCTACATGAACCTATTTCTGACCACTTGGGGGCAGCAGAAACAAGCAGTAAACCTTACATTGTCATGCTTTTACCATGCACACTGTAAAGTTGATAGAGTGACCTTGCTTGTGAACAGTTGTTTGTAATTTATACATCTGGCCGGTACGAGCAGCATTAGCATTCATTTGGAACTGTGTCTCCGTCCAGCTGCCAAAAGCAATTCCAATATTCATTCTCCTTTTAGCTCCAGTCTGGTTCCATCAACTCCTGAGGGAAATATCTGGCTCTTTAGCTGCCAAATAGACCTTTTTCAGAAGCAATTTTGACATGAAATAGTAGGGTACACACAGGTGTTACCGATGATACTAATTAAGGTTCCATTCCATTCAGGTCAGGGTGCTGCTATTGTGCATGTTGGCTCACTGGAAAGGCTCTGCTACACTAAATGGCAATTAGTGTCATTGGTAACACCTGTGTTTAACTATTACATGTTAAAATGGCTGCTGTGGAAAAAGTCTATGCGCTACCATGTTCACCAGCTCTGCTAATGTTGTGTTTTTGCTGTTTTTGCTGGGCAGGTTGCGCACAGCGGGTTGGGACAGAAAATTCCTGCTGTGGCTGGAAACGAGACTGGTGAGGGTAGTGAGAGTGAACCAAAACCATGAAGTTGCGGGCAGTAAAAACCAAAACAATAAACTGAAAGAGGCTTCGATAATTCTTTGTGGGTCTGTCACTACTAGGAACTCTTTCACAGTCCATGGAGTCATTTTATGCATTGATAATACACAAATATTGATTAAAGTGGATAGTATTTATTACACAGGACAATGAGCAAAAGGATGAGCATGATATTTTGATGAGGGGTTTTCACACTGACAGTTATATGCTTCTACTACATTGTTACTGACATATTCTCAGTTGGTGTTCCTTAAGGTGGTCTAATGAAGATTTAAACCTTGGTGTGAAAATGGTAGCCAGTGTGTTGTAAAGCATTAATTCCACAAGGTGGCGGCGGTACTGCATTTATGAGTGTATCAGGACAGTCAACAGGCCTGAGGGGAGTAAATCTCAAAATGTGCTGTTGGGATTATTTCACTGATAAGCAGACCAAATTACAAAATACTGTTGTGATTACAAGAAAAGAAAAGTGCCAATTCCACATTTCTCAGGGAGGCATGGTGGGTGGTAAGCAAATGACGGGTCTTTTTATTTTCAGTATCACTACATATATAGCAGTGTTACCACCCAGGAAACAGTCAGCAAGCAGCAGGAGGTTGGTGAAGCCTGCTCTTCCATATTGTTAAATGTGAAAGTAAATCAAAGATATAGAAGTCCTTTCCCCCGCAACCTCAAATACCATTTCCATCTACTGTGGTGTTCTCAAGTTGCCAGACACATTTTGTTCTCCTACTCAGCACACTTTCAGTATTGTTACAGTGGCTGCCATACAGTATATACACCATATAAACTGTATGGAAGAGAAATGACTAAGTAAAATTCAGTGACTTTGTAGTGCGTCTCCGTTTTTAAAGAAAACCAAAAGCTTATCTGTAGTTTCTAAACTAATATTGTGGATTGCAGGACCAGTTTTATTAGTGTATAATATTTAGTATAATATAGTGCATAAGCAAAATCTTGTCCATGATTATCCCAGTTGAGAGGAGCTAAAAGTTTCACTGTTAACAGTAAAATAAAGTTGTTTTTTTCTAAAATTCACTAACACCCCACCAATCATTCCATTGAAAGACTTTATAATTTAAAATGTTTACAGCCTGTAATCTAAGACACGCTATTGATTTACACAGGCTCTGCTGCTTTATAGGTTATGTAAGTGTTATGTAAGTATGTGTTGTTATGAGGAGCTGTCAGGTTGGCTGCCTACAACACGTTCAAGCCATCAGGCAGTGAAACACAAATTCCACGGGGGAAAAAAAGCTTTATTAATATTTTAATATATATCAATAATACTTTATATACAAAATATGTACAACAAACGACATTTTGTTACATTTCAAAATAAAAATCCCAAGTACCTCTTTCTATACAAAACTATTATTTTTGTTTGAACTTTACATTCACTCTCTTTGCCACAGACACATTTAAAGCAAATACATTTAAACACCTGCCATCGTTGTGTCTGCATTAAATGAGCAAAGGCAACAGCATAAGCAAAGGTCAAGCCTTAACTCGACGGGGAATTTGTGGGCAAGATGCAAATCTGGTTGAGCACAATGCTATATACTGTACACGTTCGCTTGGCATACAGCAAATGACTACCTCAACCTTCCTCTGGTAGCGATGCAGATACACTCAGTGGGTCACGTATCAAAAATAGAGATGTACGAGTAGTATAAACAAAAATAATCACATGACGAGACTTCACAGGAACTCCATCTAGATGCACGAATAGGCATGAGTCAAAAAATAATAATTGTAAAAGCACGTATGGCCACATCACTCTTCAGCAGACATGAGTGACACACCTCGTACAGTGACAACGCCCTGAATTCTTGGAACACTCGTGTTCAGTTAGCTCCCAGGTAATCGTAGGGTCAAAAGAGCAATGTCTTTTGTGACGTCACTGGTCAACATGAACCAGTCCTATTTTTTTTGGTAACATTCTAGTCTAAACAATAGCTTGTTGCCATTACAGGCGCGACAAACACTGAAGGTAGATCCTTCATTCACAGATCTACAGCGGGTAATAATAATTCAAGCAGCATCTACAAGGGGCTTTTGTTTAATCTTTACATTCATTACAGACTGGTGTGTGTGCAAAAAGTAGGTCCAAATAATTTTGGGGTGGGGGCTTATCTGTGCCTTACATTCTGGATTTTACTTCTGACATTCAACAATGAGCGCGGTGAAGACGAAACTTGCTAAAAGAAATTTGAACATCTCGCCATCTTTCGTGCGCACTCATCGTCTCTAAACTGACCATCTTCACAGTGTTTCAGGTGATCTATGAGCCTTCACGGGGGCACTCGAGGTTGCCCAAAAAAAGTCCAGTTTCAGTGATGATAGACGGTGGCGGCCATTTGGGGCTCTTTGCTGCGGTCAATGTTCTGACGGGCCAAGCAGCGGCTGTGGTTTGAAGGGATACCAGCGAGTTTGTGTTTGTTTACCCTCTTTTCAGTGGGCCAACCATTCAACCCCATCAACATTCAGAGGGCAAGATTCCAACAGAAACGTCAGTTCAGTCTTTGGTTTCCAAGTTCAATGGAGGGGCCTGCTTTAAAGCTTTGTGAAGAGCAGGGGAGTCCATGGAGTTCTGGTGGGGAACTGGAGACCCTGCCCGCGGGGACATCACCAGAGATGAGGGGAGAGTCTCTGGGGCCAAGCTGGATGCAGAGCCGCTCATGCCTGGGTACATAACTGACATTCCCCCGGAGTACCAGCATTTCTCCAGCATGGGCAGATAGGCAGCCACTGGGGCAGCTGTAGGGGGGATGAGGTAGAAGGGGAGACAAAACGGGGGCTGGTTGGGGGAGAAGCTCATGTAGCTGCCAGGGCCTCCTGCCGTGTGACCAGAGAGAATCTCCTCCTCTGGTGAGTCAGACCTCAGCTTCTTGGCCTGAGGCTCATCGCCCTCCTGCTTGATGGCTCCGGCCGTCCTCTCAGACAAGGCATGCTTGAGCTCCCCCTCTTTCGCGTGGCTCTCTGACCACCGGGTTTTGGGGTCACGCTTGTCATGTTCTCCCCCGTAACCGCTGTCAGTGTCTGTGTCACTGCCGCTCTGCTCTCCCATGCCATGGGGGTTAGTCCTTTGAATGACGGGAACACAGTTCTTAGCTGGGCCCTCAAACGCCCTCTGGGGCTGTCCGGCAGGTTTCTTCAGTTTCTCTGAAGCTTGGGGGATGGACTCGCTTTGGTGTAGGCCGCTCCGATGGTGCAGGACTTCAGCTGCTACCTTTTGAATGTGGCTGATGACATGGGAAGGAGTAAGGTCCCTGCTGCTTTCTTGGCTGGCCACATAGTGGAGGACCTCTTTTGCGCACAGGTGAAAGCCGGAGCGGAACATCTCCTCGCTGCTCTCTGAACTGTCACCTCCATGATCACCTGGTTGAGAAGAATCACAAGGTTAAAAATCATCTTCACTGCAAGGTTTACCTTAAAATAGTTCCATTAGATTCAGACAATCCCAGAGCGCTCAGGCTGTTGATGCCTTACGGAAAACAACTATTTGTACTTTGCGTCTACACAGTATCACGGCATCAGACTTACTGATTTGCAGGTCCTTCTGTAGCGCGATGATTTTCTGCTGCTGCTGCTCCAGGAGGGTACTCAGGGCTTTCACATGCTTGAGAGTGAGTTCCAGCACCACAGCTTTCTCCAAATGACCCAGCGTCTAAAACAGGAAGACCTTCAATAAGCATGTTGATCTTTCTTATGTAACACATTCTGCAGCTGAACAGAGAACAAGCCTCGAACACCGGGGAAGTCATGCAATCCACGTACACACACCAAATTCTCTACAACAAATTAAAATCCCCAAAAAATTACTAGAATTTACACACACAAAATTTTTTTACTAAATTAAAAAAAAAAATCTATATTTATCCAACTTATAAAATCCCAAATTTGTATTTTATTTTATTTTTGAAACTCGAAAACTGAATCCAAAGGCTTGGAGCAAATAAAGTGCTCAGCAGAACCATGTGGCGTCTCAGATTCCCAGGCTGTTAGCAGACATGCCATATGTAGAAGATAATACTCACTGTAAGCTTAAGATGTTCTGGCAACAAATCCTTGAGCTGGGCGATGCATTCGTTGATTCTGTCACGTCGTTTCTTTTCGATCAGTCGGTGTGGCAACTTGTATGTCTCCTGGAGAGGGTAGAAAACGCTGTCAGTGAGATCCAGGCTGCTCGGTTTTTACTGATAAACGGAAAAAATATATTTTGCATTTTTGCTTGAATTTACCTTGCTCTCATCCACACGTTTCATGCTCCTCCTGGGTTTGTACATGTAAATGGGAAAATCCATCCTTTGGAGACAAGAAGAAATGAGTTAGTCTTTAGTTTGGTGGCAGGTTAGGGTTCAGAAGCCTATGAAGTGTTTTATATAGGCTAGCTGGTAGAATAAAATAATAATAATAATAATTAAAAAAAAAAGAATTTATTTATCTTACCCTTGCATGTCAGCTATATCCATTGATGCGTGTTTTGGCACACAGGGAGGTGGTTGCGCACTGGTAATCCTCTCCATGTCGCCTAACTGTAAAACCCGAATAAATGACTTCAAAAAGCCTTCAAAACGTCCCAAACGCGTCTCTGCAGTCGCACTTCAAACCGAGAGAGAAAGCGTACAAAAAAATGAAAAGAAAGACAAAAAGTATCTCCTGTTATCCAGTGTGTGTGTGTGTGCGTTCCCGCTTCGAGCTGGAGTGGAGCACGGCGCAGTTGTTGTCACCCAGAGGTCCGGACTCAGTAGTATGTCTAGGGAGGCTCCACGCACGGCTGAATGTGTGAGAGCTGGGTGGGTTTGTGACTACGTGTTAAATAAACCCTGTGACTGCAGGCACGTCTCTCGGCTAGAGACACAGCCTCGACACCGTCACATGAGCCTCACGTGTTGGACGGCGCTTTCAACTCCTCACCCTCCCCGCACACACACACACACACACACACCTCCTCCCCTCGCCCTGCTGCTAGAGTACAACCCCTTTCTGTAGTACTCCTCCACTGGGGCCGAGTCCCGTGTACCACCATGCTCCGGCTCTCGAGGCAAACCGTGTTTGCAGAGCCGACCGTGTTTACAAAGACAGGCGGAAAGTGGAGCAACACTTCCCCCGTCCACAGTTATGAAGCGGTGGACTATTATCGAGTGAATGTGGCAGCATTTAATACGACATTGTGACTGTAAAGGGCTGGAGACGTTGTGGCATATGGAGTTGCTGAAAACATTGTTGGCTCATTAGTCATTAGCTGGAAGCCAGTGTGCTTATTAACAGCAATTAAACACGAGAAGTCACAATGAAGTTAATCCTGGGTCACATGCTCTGTCTCTGGAGTAATAATATGGGAACAGACACACTGTACACGATGTTTTATTATATTAACATTTAATAATATTGATACTACTACTAATAAAAATAATACATGCTATAAACACTGAAAACTCAAAATAGTTTTGACACGTTTTTAACAATCTTTTATATATTCCATAGATTGAGTGCTTTGATACAGCCAATGGCAATCCCGATTCAATAATACCAGCAATAATAGCGTGATAAAATGAGTCACCGATCCTCAATAAACGGTGTTTGATCCAGCGGGGCAGTCATTCCGCAGCCTGGCATGTGACACGCGCTCAGTGGGGACACCGTGTAATTTCATACTGTACCCATTTGCTGCGCGGCACGTGCACCTGCAGCGGACTACACAGTAGCGGAGCGATTTGTTGTTGTCTTGTGTGTGTGTGTGTTTTCCACAGGCCTACCGGCTGCCGCGCTGATACTACGCTTGTACCCAGCGCGCTGTCACGTTGAGCTCCTCATGGCCGCGAGAGAAGCGGGGAGCGAATCCCTGCGGAGACAACAGAGAGTGACCGACTGGTCGGTCGGTTCCTCCCACCGACGTCCCGAAGCAGCCAGACTATAGATAGAAACAGTGCCAGAGGAACAGCGGAAACCAGGGAGCGGGAAACAGGTCTCTGTCAACACTCGTTGTAAACGCAGATAACATCCTAGAGGAAAATGAAACCCTCCGACTTTCTGCTTTTGTTGTTCTGTGGAAAGAAGCCATGGGAAAATAAGCAGCAGTGCAAGCACACTGAGGGGGTCTTGAATGTAACTCTTTTTAACCTGAATCAGTGTCAGTCAGTCTGAGTGGCGGGAGAAGTATTCAAGTCATTAACGCTACTTAATAGTAATAGTAAGTCCTATCTACTTATATATAATGTCAATGGCTCTAGCGGACTATAAAAGACTCCATTACAAGTAAAAGTTCTGCTTTCGGGAAAATGCATTAGCAACAAAATGGCTAAATATTTTAGAGGTTTATATTTTTTGGTATGTAAAATCTTAATCTGACACATAATTTATAATTAATAGCTGGTAAACAAATATAGTGGAGAAAAAAGTAGAATATTTTCCTTTAAAATGTAGTTGAGTGGAAATATGAAGGAACATAAAATAGTCAATACTCAAGTAAAAGCACCTTAAAACTGTACATAAGCACGGCAGTAAACCATACATAGCTACTTTCCATTACCGCCTATATTTACCCATGTTAGCCATGCCCTGCAGCATGGCGGTATTTCCCCAGCCCTGCAACAAAAATACAAATAGGGACAGTTAGCTCTATGGGATGTTCCCTATGCACTAATATTAATAATGAATGGTGTTAGCTCGCTGGTAATTCTGCTGAAGCTGAACCCTACATTTAAAGCTGCAGTAAGTTTGTAAAGGACATTATGGCCCCATTATGTTTTTCCATGTTTAAATGTAAGCCTGTGGAGAAAATCTAAATTTGAGTCACAGATTGTGAACTGATCTTCAGTGACAGACAGATTAGCAGCGTAGGCATACTATTATCAGCTGTCTTGAGTCAGTGTATGAAGAATTAAATGGGGACAGTCATTTATGAGGCGTAATTGCTGGACCCACTGAAAAGTAGATCCGGATCAGCTCATCTGAAGACATGTAGAGCTTGATAAATACTTGGCATGTAGGGAATCTTTTAAGAAAGCCCCTGATTAATGAGGATACATGCAATTTTATATCTACCCAATTACACACATTCCACACATACTGCCGACATTTGCTGGTTTCAGACATGCAAGTTTCCAGTTAACAGAGGTAGTTTCTCTGAAAGCAAAATGAATCCATGACATGGCCTAGTTTAATTTCTGAATTGGAAAAAACTGCGCCTGACTTACGGAATATATTGTATATAGAATTAAGAGGTGGCATTTGTAATTGACTAAAACAATCATGAGCGGTATGCGTACTGCTCTTCCCTTATGTGTTTTTATTTCTTATGTTCCTATCAGTGATATCTACATGCTAAATGTCTTTTATTTAATGATGTCATATTAGCTACTGAACAGAAAATGCACCAGCACAAACCGAAAAGAGTTAATGGTTGAGGCAAACTCATTGTTGAACATTTTTAAACAATAATGGTTTACTTTATATTTATATTCCTAATCCTATAATATCACCTCAACAATAAACAAACACAACATGAAGTAAAGGATAATTACATCAATTTTAATAAATAATTCTACTTTAATATACAAATTGACAGTGGTTTTGAGTTAATCTTAACATTCATGAGCAACAGTTTTCTTTTCTCATTTTCTATACAAAAGCAAAGATAAGCAACAAACTTTATATACATAAAGTAGTCCAAAAAAGAGAGATCATTCTAACAGTAGCGTGAAAACCGACTAATACATTTTAGTGAACATGAACATAAAAGTTAGTGACTCTGCACATGCAGCAAACTTGTATAAGACTTTAAAATGAGGACCAAAACAGGCACAAATGGAACAAGTTTGCTGCAGAACAGGAAATTATGCTAATGACGATTCTTACAGTAACAGTTACACAACTCCTGAGCAAATTGTAATAGCATGAGTGATCCCAAATAAATTATACAGTACATATTTGGCCAACAAGTCAAACATTCTATATGTCCTTTAAATCCAAATTAAATAAGAAAGCAAATTTATCATAAAATAAGTTAGCACTGAGAAATGACACCATTGGATTTACACAGGTGAAAGAAAACTATCTGTATATATTGCTCTCACACAATATACTATATCTACTGAGTGCAGCTGACACTCAATAAGTATGCACATTTTCAAGAAATAAAGTAAAATTTAGAAGGCCAGCTTATTAAATATTATCTCTATATTTGCGCAAGTAAAGACGACAAACTACTCCCTATTTTATCCAGTGGTAGTAAAGTACGAACAAAAACAGTGGCCCACGCTTTTAAATAAGACATGATTGATGGAACTTAAATCCACACACCAATGAGGTTGCATATTTAAGTTATTATATATTGCACAACATACAAAAATAAGACATTTAATACTGCTCATTATGCCAGAAGTATAAATAGAAAACATTAAAATAAAATAAAAAATGAATAACAAATGGGACTAATTCCTCCTGTCCAGTCAGCTATACATCATGTTTCAAGTTCAACCAGTAAAGGCCATGTGTTGAGAAAATCCAATTAATTTCTACATAGAAAACATTTGGCACCAATTCCAACTGGACTGAACAGAACGAGGTGGGTGAGTGTTACTGTTAGGAGTAACACGTGCGTGGGTTAGCTACACATCGCCTTATGACTACCTATGTTACAGTGTTTCCCTACGGTTATTAGTTACACTCACACTCAGTGCAGTATACATTATGTGCAACCTCTGAGTGAGGGCGGCACACTCCGTCCAGACACAAAGCTGATGCCGAGCTGCTTCGGGGCCCGTGTCGGTTGAATCTTATGCAGGCTGCTGAGGGTTGACGTTCATGTGCTGAGGGTGTCCCAGCAGACCAATCCGCTGCTTCTGCTTCCTCTGTTCTGTCATCTGAAGAGCACGAAAAAAGACAGATTTTTAAAGCTCTGTACCTTCGCTAAATATGCCGGCAGCCTGTCTGGTCTGCAGTCTTCATTGATTCATTCTTTCGTGTCACTTTACAGAAACTAACAAATGCTGCACAAACTCTGCACACTGCTGAACTGAAACGGCTGCTTTTGAAATCCTGCCGGCTCTGTCATCCACATTGCCGTGTCTTCTGACGAAAGCAGTGGAATACAAACTACTAATACTGAAACTCAGTCAAAAGAAATCAGAGATCAGGCATAGCACATGAGTCATAACACAGATGTTAACCTTTATACCAGAAGGAATAAGACTAGGTTTTCTGCTAAGAGTTCACTTTAAAGTAACGTAAGGTACTGATTTTCACCACGACACTGAAACACAACAATATTAAAAGTGAGAAGACAGAGTGGTCTTGTAATGAGTGTTCGTGGAGAAATAGTTCTGTAAAAAAGGGTGTGTTAGAGGAAAATATCATTAAAACATCTCAATGAGACAGTTTAAACTCAGTTAGCAGTAGAATGCCGGACCTTTTTTACACTATCATTTTCTAATCAAGCCAATTTTCTTTGGAATGAAATACAGAGAACGCTTGTACCATAATTTTCCTGTTTGTGCTCTACTCTGAATGAATGCCAATTTCTTCCTGAAAAGAAGAAGCATTTAAATGTATGAACATGGCACTTTTTTTTTTTTAATAAAACAAGTCAAAACAGGCCTTGCAAATGTTGACTTTGGACTGAAATGTGACCGATGCCACTGTGCCCTTCACAGCTTTTAGCAACACAATAATCATTTCCCCCTGTCTGGGTCAAAATGTCTCTGTAACATTCACTTCCTCACAGATAGTTCTCATTTCAAGGGTAAAGACATTTTTACAATTCTGTGTACTAGAATCAGTGGATTGTGGCAATTGTGCAATTTAAACCTCATTTGCCTTCATACGCAATATCAGCAGAAATGTATTCCTTCACAATTTAGCAGTTAGATCTCAGTGTTTACTTATTGCAAAAACAGTATAACTAACTAACTAATAGTGAAAAGCCATTAAAAAATCACTTTGTACATTTTATAATTTCTTACTATTACTATTTCTAATTATGGATCCAGGCTTTATGCAGTAAATAAATCAATCAATCAATAAATAGACACTCTTAGCCAACAGGTCAATAATTAAATCCATAGAGACAGATCGTTGAGATCGGTGCCTCATGAGCTGTGTTGTGAACTATGACTCATCACCTTTTTTAGTAAGCTCTGCATCTAAAGGGCAATGAGCGGCAAACAAACAAACCTTGAGCAACGTGTGCTGTCCACATATTTAGAACAACTCACATGTTCATGTTTTCTCCATGATGAAGTCAGAGAAATAAAAAGTTGTTGTTTCTGTTAGTATTTCAACTTCACTTCAACCAACCTGCTCTTTGAGCTCCGTCAGCTGGCCTGACAGGTTAGACACCAGTTTCATGGTGGACTCCAGCTTCTCCTGCAGATTTCTGATCTCATTCTGCTCCCCATCTGCATCGCTGCTGACCAAGGACATGGCCCGCATCCGTGGAAACCAGTCCAAGTTGTGCTCCTGGTAAACAGAAATCTGAATGGTTATGGCCATCACATCAACACATCATTAAACTAATGTATCACATTCTTTATGGTACTGCCTTAAATCTGCTGTAAGCAGCTGGAAGTTTTGCAGTTTTCAAAGAAGAGATTACTGTTTGTTCCACATTTAGTTCCTCAAATAAGGTGATTTAACTTTTATCTTCCAGTGCAGTTGAAAATGCTTCACACATTACACAACAAATGGCATCAAATGTCATCAAACGGCCAAGCCCTACATGATTTGTGTTTTTCACCGTAGGTCCTGTTTTGTCTCTTTGGCTGTGTGCAGTGATTTGAAGCTGACTCTAAAAGCGGAATCAAATTAATCATGAGGGACTTTCCATATTAGAATCACATGGGATAAGAGGGCATTCTTGAAATCACTCATAACAGCCAGTTCATTTATCGGTGACATCTTTCCTTCACGTCTAGTCTTACCATACACACAACAAAACTGGCAAACGTACAAAAATCTGTAGACGAAGAAACACACTTCCTCATTTGATGATATACACATCGCCTCACATGCGGCGCTGAGATAAACACACAGCTCTTGAATTCTCCTGCGAGTCACAGGCAAGAGCTGTAATAAGCCAGTTTCACCAAACGCTGAAATTAAGTATATGAGCCATAGTAGCTGGAACTGAGCTGGTGTGAGCTTTTTAAGTTGGAGCTGTTGCAGTTAATGTGTGATATTGTTTATTTTTAAGTGTGGGTTAGATTTTGTTTGTGAGAGAAGTTGCAGTATAAAGTCTGTCCTGGCATGAGTGAGACCTTTGACACTTCAGCAGCAACCAAGAAACATCAAGGTCAAACATGTTCATTTTATCAGAACTTTCAGAACTCTGACATAACTGTTGCAAAGTCAGGATTTGAGTTGTAGGTATTTCAAAAGCACAGTCTTTTAATACATTATTCAATTGTTTGAACCCCCAATGACAAATGTCTGACAAGCCGTTGAGATGTTGAACTTTGCTGTGCGTACAAATGTTAAAATGTGGCCGATGGTGTGAACTGATGGGCCAGCGATATCAGATAAGAATGAAGAGGTACTTTTACATCGTGGGAGATGTAGGTTTATTCAAAAACATTTACTTACTACTTCAGAATTTCATGCGTATGTTTTATGTACGATAAAATATCTAAGGAAAAACTAAGCTGTTTTTGGTGCTGTAAATTTTTTACAACATTTTATCAGCAATAGCCATTCGATGTGTTTACATTCACTAATTACACCTCTTTTAGTAGTTAGTAGTTCTCATTGTTCGTGGCCACCATTCCTGCACTGGATTCAAATTTCATTTGATCCCTTGTTCAAAGTATTCACAAGAAGCATGTATGCATAAATGTAATCCATCATTACATTGATATCAGCCAAACAGTTTACTGTTTTCTAACACTGTATCAGAGCTGTATAAAGTTATGTAAACCCCACAGTTTTGACTGCAGCTCCTTCACAGTAAAGCATTCCACTGGCCACACACAGGTAGACTGATATTGTGACACAGTCACAGGAAATGCGTACGTATTTGTCATAGAGAGTAGCATGAATTCAGAAGTGTTCAACAAGTGTTTTCTGCCACCAGAACTCTGGGTCCTGTAGTATTAAACCGCACTTATTGATACCCCCAGTAACCACGTGTTTCATCAAATCAATCAGGACTGAAATCTTAAGCATTATAAATTTAGGAAAAGCATTTTTTTTTAATATTTAAAAATAAAACTAACACTAACAATTTATTTGGAAAGTCCACCAACAGATTTGTAATATTCCAACTGTTTCGCTTTGTTTAAAGATGTTACCAGATTATCTATACAGTATATGTGACAATTCATGAACATACCCTAATCAAGATGGTTTTTTTGTGCCTAAACCGAACCACATGCTATATGACAACAGTGTTAATGGAAAATGGT
>NW_023339740.1:5913556-5921622 GCF_004916995.1 Morone saxatilis | reverse complement strand
TTTTTGTGCCTAAACCTAACCAATATCAGAAAACGGTTTTGGTTGTGAAACAGTTGAATTCTTAAATCTCAACAAATGAGCTGTTTAAATGTTATAAATAACCTATACTATAAACTGCCTGTAGGCTGATTATACAAATCAAGTGTTACCTAAAGTAGTTATAAAGATATGTATTATGATATGGAAATATATACTTTTTATTGTAACTTTAATGCAATTTACTTGTACATGTATATGCAAAAGTGGCATGGGACAAGAAACCCAGCTGCAACCTCAGGGGTCGTTCAAACGGGGCCGAGGGCCACTCGGCTGCATTCTTTCACGCTTCTATCCTCCTCTGGCACTTGACCACCACATGCCATTGTTATTGTGCACGAACATAAACGTGCATCCCACATACCCATGTCAATGTCATGTGCCCTCAATCAGCATAACCATCAGTCCTAATACAGCATGAATGAAAAGAGAGGATGCTGCGTAGCCACTGAGGTCACTGGCTAAAAACAGCGCAGTGCCGATGAACTAGTCTGGAAAAGTCCCTTGGTTTCAGTGGTTGGTTTGGAGACATAGAGGCGAGTAAGGTGGCCATCTGAACCACAAATGAGTCCTGGGTCAGACGACAGCCCGAGGGGAATCACACAACACTAAGATAATGAGCAGTACACACTCATTCTGAAAGGAGGAGACGTCTGCTGTGAGCAAGTTCCACTTCCTGAATGCAAAGAGACAGAGGCTGTGTTTACCTAGTTCACCTAGTCCCCCCCCCCCAGTTATTCTTAATTTTTTTCTGCCACCTAGTTTTCCCAACACTCCCAGTTCTACTCATATGTTGTCAAAAAAAAAAAAAAAAAAAAAAATGAACTAAACATGACAGAGGTCATTTCCCCATTTTGGATTCTGCTGGCCACAAACACACGTGTGTTTGACGACTCTGTCACCAGCAGCTCGGCCCTCTTTCCATCCCCAGTGTTTACAAACGAAAGCGCTTCCAGTAAACTGAGAAGAACAGCCCTAACTTAATGCTCTGCATCATGCTGGTTCAATGGAAATGACGGAAGTACATTTTTCATTATTAAAACCGCGTGGCCATGACAGAAACAGGATGCTGTGTGGTTAAAACAGCAACAGAAAACGTCACAGTCATGCCACAAGCCACCTGATGAGCTGACAGCCCACTCAGTCAACAAATATGCAAATAAATGCCACACATTTATATCACACATTCATAGATATGGTTTAAGCATATTTTACTATACCTTAGGTAATAACTTGTCGCTTTGATCTTGTGTACGGATGTTCAAATCACTCATGGAGCGTGGGGCACTCAATGAACGCAGTAAGAACGAGGGCAATGAGTCTGAGCCAAGCATCATCTTTTTACACCTTAGATGTGACACTTCACTCAGAGTCCTCCACCATTGACGTCAGTCCTAGTCATTGTCAGAGTAGTCTGGCTTCTACACCCCCCCTTCTGTCCTGTTGCTTCTTCCACGTTACTGCACCATCAGATAGATTGAAACACGGTGGGAAACAGGCAGAACAGATTGAAGAAATTGGGCATACAAATCATGTCTCTAATGCTAGTCATTAGTAAATAAGTAATAATAAGTTAGATATGAACTGCATAAAATACACCAGCAAAAATGTTAAAAGGGAATTAAAAGTAACCATCCATATCACATTGATAATCAACCAAACAGTTTACTGTTTTCTAATGCTGTATCAGAGCTGAATAAATTATGTAAACCCCAGTTTTGACTGCAGCTCCTTCACAGAAAAGCATTCCACTGGCCACACACAGGCAGGCTGATATTGTGACACAGTCCACAGGAAGTGCGTACGTATTTGCATCTAGAGGAGTAGCCATGAATTCAGAAGTTTCAACAAGTGTTTCTGCCACCAGAACTCTGGTCGCTGTAGTATTAAACGCACTTATTGATACCCCAGTAACCACGTGTTTCATCAAATCAATCAGACTGAAATCTTTAAGCCATTATAAATTTAGGAAAAAGCATTTTCTTTTTAATTTTAAAAAATAAAACTAACTAACAATTTATTTGGAAAGTCTGCCACAGATTTGTAATATTCCAACTGTTTCGCTTGTTTAAAGATGCCAGATTATCTTATACAGTATATCTGTACAATTCGTGAACAATACCCTATACTATATATGTTTGACACAGATCAAGCATACCGGTAAGCCAGAAGCATTAGTGCCGAAAGCAAACAAATCTGCACTGGAATTAAATTCTATTTTCCTCAGAGACTAGCCTAGCTATTAAGGAGGGTCTGCAAAATATAGAGGAAAAGGCGCCAGGTAAAGGACATAATCAATGACGACAAAATGTTGAAAAATTGGTTTGGTGTGCAATGGCTACGTTTTTATAATGAGAAAATGTGAAAATGAAAAATGACTTTATGCCTATAACAATATATTTAATATTTGAATTTAATTAATTCCATATAATTTTTGTTACATGCATCTACATACATACAGGTTGCCTTCCCCCTGAAACAGGGCAATATAAACACAGCGTATAACACAGTACCTAAACTTGAAAGTTAGTAAGCCAAAGTGTATTGTCTGGTAACACAAACAGCACTGATTAACTTAGTTCCAAATGTTACTGCTTAATTAGTCTAGAAATGTGTCTTGATAGACAGCAAGATAGGTAAATAGAGGATTTTCATCCATCCATCACTGTGATGTGTTTTAATGTACCAAATGTTCTTTCATGGTACAAAGAAAACTTGGAAATTGTTTTCTATATTTGCATTATGTACATTGCATGAACTTATTGCTTATTTAAACAATAAAATAAATAGCTGTTGCACGTCGTCCCTCTCTTTCGCCGTGCATTTACTGTCTGTATCTCTACTCTCACCATTAAATAAAACCAAAAAGTAACCTTTAAAAAATTGAATTAAATTAAAAAAAATATAGTGCTGAAAAAAGTATTCCTTGCATGTAACATGACTTAAGGACATAACATCTTCATGAATGATGTAATAAATGTGACATATGAGAGAAGCTCTGTGAACACAGAAATCTTTGTAGACAAGTCAGACAACAAGACCTGCATCAAAACACTTGCATGTAAAGCTCAGAGTTAATGGTAAGGATGACTGGGTCAGCTGATGGGTCATCGGGGTCTTTTTGCACCATGTGTGCCTTCTCTGCTCAGCCTCCCCCTTCGACCTGCACCCTTGACAAACTCATTTTGGCTCAGCGGGGTGCAAGGTTAATGGAAGAGAGGATGGGGGTTAATCCCGAATCAGGTGGTGCCTCACAAGACTGAGCGCAGCAGATCAAGGCAGAAGGCAGCGAAGTGGGCTAAATGGCATCTAATGAGAAACTGTGTCAGAAACTGTCGGCAGCAAGTGCGTCAGGGAAGCAACCACTTCAGAAGAAGGGGCTTTCCTTTGGCAGTTAAAAATGCTTTCTAATTGCTCACAGGCTATGAGTATGATGCAACAATCCAAACAATCAAACAATCAATTTTCTTTCTGGTTTTCATTGCTCTAATTTTCAGTTAGTTTGAATCGATTTTGAGACATAAAGGCAGATTGGATGTGCGTGTGTACATCGGAAATGAGGCTCTCGTTTGGTATGTGTAATGCTAAACACAAACACTTACACGTTGAGATTTGTATGAACATTTAGAACATTTTCATGATAATCTAAACGTTGCTGCAATTCACATTTGACTGCATTTAGATTTTCTTTATCAGTTATAATAAAAGTATGATACACATATCACAATATATATCACAGTAGAATAAATATATGAAATGTAAGACAACAAATAGTTTTAAATGTTTGTGTTCAATAAACTTTTTCTAAATCTTATTTTTAAAAGGAGATATTCTCACACTGCTGCTTAATAATAATCATGAGGCAATGTTCTGGTCTGCCTAAGTGCCTAACATGAGATGAGGTGATATGCAGGGTGAGACCTGTGTGTGTGTGTGTTTAGCAAAGCATGGCTGCTTTGGGGGATTAACACATTTTATGCCAATGGCAGACTCTGTCTGAAAGTTAATTCTCCATTCAGAAAGCTGACTGATGTGATAATACTTTAGAAGGATTCAAGGTCATGGAGGCAGAGATTACATAATGCTGTCCTTATAATCTGGGGCAGAAGAGGTAAAAAAAAGAAAATACTGCCCATCACCGTTGCAGAGAAACAAAAAGGCTGCAGTAATCAACTCGTAAACTCATGAAACCTGAATCGCTGGAGTAACAGCCCCCATGATGTTTAGGAGTGAAGGTTAACCACAGTAAAGACCACAACAGCAGCTGATATATAGTGTTGCACGATACTTCTGCATGTGCAGGCTCTGAGGCACATGAATTATTACCTGCAGTAGCGAACAAGGTTGGGGTGTAATTTGAAAGTAAGGGAGGTTGAAGAATTGAGGATTAGTTCACACAAAGTGTATCTTCCTATATTCCAAACTTGACTCTCTCTCAGTTTACCTATAATAGGCTGTGTGCTGCAGATTTGATGAATTTGATGATTTTATGTCAGCAATTATAAAAAGCAAAATGCATTATGCTTGACAACATCCTTACCCTGATCATTTCGGCCACATAGCTCTCCGGGCCGGTGTACTCTGTTGAATCCTTGACCTTTACCAGGACGATGAAGAACAAGTAGTGCCACATGTTGTGCTCAACTTTGATGTGCTCTTCGAAGGTAACTGTCTTATTGTCAAACTTGTCTCTCTCCAAACCTAAAAATGAAAACACACAACCCCATGTACAGAAGCACGCAAACCACATCACACACACACACACACACACACACACACACACACACAACACACACAACACAACACACACACACACACACCAAATTAACAGTTCTCTCATTTCTTTGGAAGAGTGAAGAAATATACTTTATGTGGCAACATGACATAATCACTCTTGTGACCTAAATGATGACTGAAAAAACCAAGAGGAAATGGGGTCACAAGGGAATGGGCAGGCAAAACGTCAGAGGTGAGAGCTGCTAAAAATGTTCACATATTGTCACGCCAAACCCTGTAATCCATATACATTGTTGTATTGCATTTGTAAAAGAGAAATAGTAGTAATAGTGTTGCCCAACAAAAAACAGTTAGAATGACCGTAACTGACCAATGGCTGTTCAGATGTAACACCAATAAGAGACTGTTTACTGATGGATGGGGCCAGCGTGTGAGTGAGTGTACAGTCTAACATGGTCAAGACCCATATGGCAACAGGAAGAAACACTCCTCCTCCACAGCAGCACCTGCCATGACTAACCATTCATTCTGGGAAGAGGAGGCGTTTGGTTGTTTATACTACCAAGAAAAACAGCCCCCATTTTGCACAGAGCCCTGATGCGAAGCTGCAACACAGCAGTGGCACGCCCATACAAGAACAGGCTCAGAGCAGACCACTCGTGTTGATTGTTGATTACTCTTGATTTTTTTCATCATCTGCAAATCTCTGCATTTGCGCGTGCTGATCGGCAGTAGTCAAGTATTGACTGAAGCTTCGACTGGAATGGAACTGCTAGGCATTTCCGCTTTATTTCAGTTCTAAGAAGGGAGTACGACTACTATGCAGTGATGATGGGAAAAAGACCGGAAACAATGTGT
Organism: Morone saxatilis; assembly: GCF_004916995.1. NCBI lineage: Eukaryota > Metazoa > Chordata > Actinopteri > Moronidae > Morone > Morone saxatilis. The sequence goes on along the minus strand of NW_023339740.1, from coordinate 5,915,991 downwards.
CAATGTGGCAGAATGGCTATGATGCAGAACAACTTAGAAAATGCATCTTTGTTTATTTTCTCACCACAAATAAAACATGTTGTCTTCAATATTTCCTCTTTTTTCTGCTTCTCACTCCTCAGGTCGGCAAATGTATCGATGATGACACCAAAGATGAGGTTGAGGACAATGATGATGACCATGAAGAAGAAGAGCAGGTCATAGATCACCCTGGCTGCGAACAGGGGCTCCTGTTCAAGCAAAACAGGAGAAAACTCGTAAGAACAAGCTATATCAGATGGTGTCATACAGGGAATGAATATGGCCCCAATTTAGAAATTCAATATAAAGTAGGTTGCAAAGAGTTGTGTATGTGCAAAATGTACTTGACTCATTTGCAGATATACTGTTTACTACTTGACAACAGATTGGAATGCTGATGTCATTTTAGGCGAGCAGAGGGACATCCACTAAATAAATGTTAAGTTAGTAATATTAGTAATATTTATTTACTAGTAATGTATATATGGACATTATACAGACAATGATCTGTTGAGTAATTTTGAAAACCGAGAACAGAATCTTAGAAACTATCCTAAGTCATTTGAGCTGTGAAATGTCAAGTTCAGTTCAGTCAAAGATATATATGATGTCAAGTTTTATTTAGGACTGAGGGGTGTTGGTGGGAGTGGGGGTTACTGGAGTGACTAATGGTGCCATCTTTGCATACACGGTACTATTCAGTTGTATGTAAGCAGCTGTGTCAAACGCAACCTGACAACTGAAAACAGTACAGAGAATACACATGAATGTTAGGCAAACTGAGTTTTATATAAGTATGCATGAGTCATGCCCTCATTTCATGGGTCAAGCTGCAGGCCTAACACAGTGGCAGTGTAAAAACTTGTGTTCATCCTGGATAAGTCCTATTAATGCTTTTTCTGGCATGTTATGAAAGTCCCCAAAATATTCGATTTTTTGCTTATTGGGTCAAATATGTTATGTACTTTTATAGACAAGCTAGAGTTAATTAAATAAAATCATGGCCTCATTAAAACTTAAATTCCCTTATCAGTTTTATCCATCCGCTTTCATTTAACCACTTTAATTTAATTCAACTTAATTGAATCTTTGTGTGTGTGGTAGGGGATTGTGCAAACATGTTTGATGCGTCATATATTTTGTTATCAAGAGTGGTAAAATGTCCAAGTTTACTATAATCCAATAGACTGTAGACTGTGATTTTTATTTCACTTTGGACATTCAATAATACATTTTTTACACTTTTAATCTAAAACTGAATGGGTGTGACTTTTTCCCTGTTGTCGCATTCCTGTGCTCTGTACCTCTTTGGATGGCTTCCGCAGGACGTCTCCAACACCTCCTCCACTCCTGAGGCCGTGACTCAATACTGTGACAATGCACATGAGCAAGGAGTCACACGCTCGCTCCTTGTCCTCGATCACCACTGCTGACGGCTGGACAGCAAGCGAAGCTATGGAGATACACCAGTACGGTCATTTCTTGTATAGGCTGAAAGCAAAACTTTGTCCTCCCTGTCAGCTGCATTGCTTCTACCAGTCAACAAGGCCTTTAAACCTAATTCCATAAAGGAGAGATGCCAATAAAGATACTACTAAAAATAGAAAACCTTAAAACACCAACAGACACTATGCATTTGAACCCTAATTTCATACTTTATTACATACTTCTTATTGGTTTATTGAATTGGCCACATCAGGGGTCTGAAAGGGCATAACAAAACAGGGAATTTTCTGAACTATCCAGACAAAAACAAGTCACCAGACTACCATCATTAGCCAGCCTACTGGTGATGGATAGGGAAGCCAAGACCAGGTCAGGTCCCAGGCCGTTTGAGGACATGGTTGGCAGATAAATTTTAAGGTGGTGCACATGTTCATATTTGATTGGAGGCTTTTCCCACCAAGGTCAGTAGGTTTGCATGAACTTGTTGCTTGAAGTGAAAAGCTCTCTGTGCCATCACTGAGTGGACCCATCGACCTGCTTGTACCTAATGGTATGTAATCCTTGACCTTTCAACCCTGGGCCCCTACATCAGGTCTTGGGCTCCGTCCCCTGAGACGCACAATGAGTCTAAACCCCCAGTGTTTCACCCAGCTGCCTAAAAAGCGCCTAGTTGACCCAACCAGATTTAATCCCATGACCATCCGGCCGCCCAGAGTTTCGGCTCAGTGGGACAAATCTCCTCTGGCTTTTATAGATGTCTTCAAGGACATAGGGACCTACTCATTCATACAAGGCTGCACTTACACGGACAGACCGACAAAAGCACAAAGTCACACACAAATGAGAGACATGCATGCACAAACACGTGGATTCAAACCTAAACGAACCCTTCAACCTTTGTGGATTCAAGCCTAAAAGAACCCTTTGACCCTGTGGCCCACCCTAGTCTCTCTCTCTCACTCACACAC
>NW_023339740.1:5885703-5913539 GCF_004916995.1 Morone saxatilis | reverse complement strand
CACACACACACACACAGTTACCTTTCACTTTTGTCAACCTACCATCCATCACTGCCTCTGCTGAACAGTTCTCCCCATTTTCTTTCTGGCACACTCCACCAGAGAAGAACTCTCCCACCATACTGGCTCCATGCTCTGTTCAAGAACACAAGACAATTTTGACAATTATTTTTTCACAATGAATATTAATGGTGACATCCTTTATATGTACAGATTGTTGGTGATGCTAAAAGCAAGGTAAGCACAGTCAAAAGTAAATGCATACATTCATTTGGACACTACACGTGGTTTCACAGACACCCAGTGTGTGTGTGTGTGTGTTGCAGAAAAACATTCCATGTTTCAGTCTCTTAACTGTCTGGGTCAGGGAGGGCAAGTAATTTATGTCCGTGCCGGGAGGGGAATGAGAAGAAATCTGTATTTCAACGTACCTAGTGTTTTGTTGGGTATCCTGTCGACAGCCAAAATGAAATCGTCTTTGAAGAAGATATAGCCCACAATGGAGAAGAGGTAGACGAGGATAAGAGCCAGCACAGCTGTCAGAACAATGGAGCGGCCATTGCGGGTCACACTCTTTATCACGTTCAGCAACGTCTCTTCTCGGTACACCAGATCAAAGAGCTGGAAAGAGGAAGGAGTTTGGTGTGTGTATGGTATTTGTGTGGAAAATGTGCAAGAAAAAGAGAGAACTGAGTGTAAATGTGAGCACGTGGGCTAATGAAGGCCACAGTAGACAAAGGACATATGTTTTGTTTGGATCATTGCCTTTTATTTAATAACAGCTTATGGTTAAATGATGTCGTTAGGGAATATGTGCAACTTTATGACCAATCAAATGGCATCAAATCACACTTATCTCATGTTTCTCTGTGTTACAGTGTCCTTGCCCATATATGGTTGTGTACATGAATAAGATTATATGTTTTGTGTGTCCTTACAAGCAAGCTGTAAAAGAAGACATGGACGAAGACCCCCAGGCTGCAGATAATCAGGTAGAGAAGGTGGTACAGGAACTCCACATCCATGATCATGGCTTTGTAGCCACGTGTGAAGGTTCCACGGTTCCCAACAAAGCTCATTAGGAAGATGACCTTATTACATAACTGAAGAACAATAGACACCACATAGACAACATGACAGCAACCATGAATTATTTGTATTAGTATAAGTATCTTTGGGTAGAATTTTCAAATGCTTATTAACACTTAACAGCTATAAGTGACATTTCTATTAGCAGTTGTAATGTCACCTCCACTGTTAACCAGTGTGTCTACACAAGCACTTGAATGTGAAATCTGGCTGAATGCATTATGTTACGCTACTGGGATACGCTGTGTTCCTGCACTATGTACATGGAAGTCCAGTATCAAAAATGTATGTTTAGTTAATGTTTTGCATGTGACTGCGCCTTCATTCAAGGCAAATTCCAGTCAACCATCTACTGGGCAATAAAGCCTATCAAAATCTGAAACTGCATGTGAGATGTGTACCCGCTGCTCATCGCCTTTCTGAACACATAGATCCACACTTACATTGAAACCCCCCAGCAGGAGCAATGTGGGCTCCAGGCCTACAGAGAAGATCAGGCGCAGGATTGTGGAAGCGATAAGTGCCCGGATGCCGTGAGGCTGAGGCAAGACGATGACTATAGCCAGAGAAACCAGCATGGCCATCCACAGCAGGGCAGACAGATGTGGCTCCAGGGTACCTGAGGATGAAGGAGGCCACATTAGGGAGAGGAGTGTAAGCCTTTCTATCCATCCATTACACGTTATCATGAAGTAGAAGTAAAATGAAGAAACTGAAGCAGACTTATCTACCATTTGTGAATAATATTTTATTGATGGGCTCCATGTGTTATCAGTACAAAGACATCCTAGTGGTTTCATTCATATACCCAGTTGTTGAACAGTTTTTGAATTGTATATTACAAGCAGAGCTCTGTGCCTGTATGTGTGTGTGTATGAGTTGGTTTGTAACAGTTTGTAGGTCAGCAAAGCAGTATCATGATCTCACCAGGTTCTTCCTCAGTGCCAGATTCGGACCAACATGTCATGAAACGATGCATCACTTTTTTTTTTTATGTTAATCTAATTCCTCAGTCAGGTTTTCTTTTCACTAAGGCACCAAGACCAAGGAACCCCCCTTCTGGGGCCTCCTTCTTCTCGCCTCTCTATGTGCAGATCACATGACAGGTACTCGTTACACAACCCCCGGGTGGCTAAAAATACACTTGGCTCCAGCTAAATTCATCAGGGATGGTCCTGGGTACTGCATCGTAACAGGCCGCCCAGGCGCTTGGACTTGGCAGCCAACCCAGACAGAGCAGCTTGTACGTCACATACCTACAGTCTCAGACCATTCATCTCTCTTACTTGCTTACTCTGCATCAATTTGAAGATAGGCAGACTGACCTTTACACTAAACCACTTACACTTCACCAAAGTAAATTCTACACACAGCCTGATGTTTGGTACAGGATGAAAATTTGAAACGATTTTACTTTACAAGCTGCTTTTATGTCTGTTTTAAACTATAGCTCTGATGTCTGCCTCATGCATGGTCACATTTGAGCAGCGTCTGTGACAGGTTGGAGGCTCTGGCACTTTGACTCCTATTTGTCAAGGCTCACCTGATCCCATACAGACACCCACCCTACGTGAACAGAAGGTGTACAGCCTGAACTGATTTTACCTAACCTTTTTTAGGACTTCAACTCATCTGGACACTACTGGGAAAAGTTCCCAACCACAGTTTCTTTTCCAACAAACCACCATCAATTGATGGTCATGTGAGTGAGGAGTGCAGATGATACAATAATGTTTAAAAGGGATTTTATGGTGTTTAAGTTGTCTATAGAATATGCGAATTAACCCAGTCTTCAAAGCAAAGAAGTGCCTCAATGTCAAGCTTGCAGTAAATGCTTGTCATGCCCAAGGAAGTTCACTGGAGTAGTTTGGTTCATTTAAGGTTTACAAGCAGTTGGCTTGAATATTAACGAGACATGTCTGAGGTCATATGAATCCAGGACACAGTGTAAGTATGTGTGTGAATGTATGCATCCGTGTAGACATTAAATATTCCCCACTGGGCAACTTAACTGTGGCTCAGATATTTTTTTTCACTTGATAACTGGCTTCAGGTTGAAGCTAAAATTGGCATGTCCTGGAATGAACTGCTAAGCCCTCAGAAGACCTTTGACACTGAAAACCACATGGGGTTTCTAGAGCTAAGCTAACAACCTCTTTATTTGTCTCTTCTATACTGTTGTGAGGAAGTTCAAACAAAAGGGACCTCGCCGTTTGACCCCAGACAGAACAATTGAAAGTTTATGTGAATCACAATGTGTGTCTTCTCTCTGCTACTCTGCACTGGAACAATGCAGGCCTTAACGGCTGTGGCTTTTCACATCCCCACAAATACTGCCCTCAAGGAGAACTGAGAAAAAAGAGAAAAGAATAACAGACAACCAAACAAACAGAAAATTGAAACTGCGCGTAAAAACATGCCTAGGTGTAGCTCATTCCTTTGATTTGTGAAAGACCTCCTGTCATGCAGGAATTAGTAAGACAGACATATACCTCTGAATGAATATGTTATCTCTGATACAATCTGTCGCACTGACCCAACACCAGACCAGATTTTCCAAACCATAAATCTTTATATATACTGTACTTCTAATTCCAGAGAAATCGAAATCTGATCAATTTTAAATGTTTTGCTTTCTATTGTCCACACTCAGTGTTGAAGAGTTATTTAGCTCTTTGTTATTGATACATATCCTCTATTTGAGATTACATTGACTAAAATGCTTCAGGGCTGGCAAAGTATTGAAAATGTTTTTTGCTTAAAATGTATGATAAAATCATGAATCAATATATTATTGATATTTCAAAAAAGACCACAGATATAGATTTGATTTACCGTATGTGTTCTCAGAGTAGTATTTTTAGTTATGTAAGTTATGTAGTCTGATACTGCGCACACATCATGTGGGACAGATGGTAGAAGATTTCCATGATTACAACTTACAGACTCATCAACTCACGGCTGTATGCAGAAATGTACTGAAAATATAGTGCTAAATCCATTCAATTTGCTCTCAAGTACTTACTACGGAATGATGGACTTTGGCTGATGAGTTTGGTTTCCAGGCACTTATCAAGTGCTAAGTTGGATATATCCAAGCTTTTCCTAGTCATAATTATGACTTTAACGTTGACGGCATTTACAAGTCTGAAAGTGGTCATTTTAAAATGCAGTACCACAGTATTAAGTCTGTATACACACAAACGCACACAGACACCCACCTAATTACCTGAAGTGATACATTTGGAAAAGAAGACTACTCAAACCAAGACTAGTGTGAGAATGAGACTAGGAATCTGATAAGACATAATGTCATCTGTTAAGCTCAGGGAAGTCACAGTATCAATAAACAGGTCAGGACCGAACTGAGAACAAATCCATCTTGATCTTTTGTGACATCATGGTATTTCAAGATCCAAATCTTCAGCTAGGATTACATTCTCATCACACCTCCACTTGTGGTGAAACTCACTTTGGTTAGGGAGGTGTGAGGCTACACCCAAACCACAAGCACGAGAGCACAGAGTGTTCTATAAAGTCCTTTACACACTAAACACTAATAAAGCATCTTTCTGTACGTGATCTGATCAAATGCCAACTGCTATAAATACATGAGTGTTGGGATGTGAGTGCTCAAGCCACATCAGGAGCTATTCAATGAACCGTGTCCAGTGGGAAAGCAAATGTTCTCCTGACTGATTTTCTGAATTTTTGGAAAGGTTTTCTTTTTTTTAAGGCTGGCTTACAGCTGATCTGAACTCTGATCTCATCTTGTTGTCAGAGCGGAGTTCTTAAAGGTCCAATGTGTAACATTTAGGATGATCTATTGGCAGAAATTGTATATAATAGTCATATATGCTTTAATTAGTGTATAATCACCTGAATATAGGAATTATTGTGTTTTCGTAACCTACACACTTCATAGCCCGTTCTCATTCCCTGGTCGTCAAATATAGACGCAGGCTGGGTTCAGTTAGTTGCAATCTGCAACTTCACCGCTACATGCCACTAAAAACCAATTTAGCATTGTGTTCTTGTAACATTGTTGGAGAGTCAGAAACAAGAAACAGAAATATTGTCTTTTTTATTAGATACATTCTTCTTCCTTGTCAAAACCTGGCACCTATATTACCATAATGCAACTCGGCTGCCAACAGTTCGGAGATTCTGATGTGTTATGCTAGTAGCGGCTAAAATAGCCCTGAGCCACTAGAGAACAGAGATGAGGAGCGGGCTGAAGATGTCTGGTCTGAACTTCACAACTACATTTATTTTCCTTTTCAAACTTCATCACAAAAGGATTTATAAAAATATATATATTATACATATTTCACATATGCAGTAGTACTCCCCATGACCTGTAAACAGACTTAGACTTACAGAGATATGTAAGATAGATGGTATTTCTGCTCATTTTCACACCTGGCATTTACTATGGTAAGTGGGCGTCTCTGTCAATTTGTTGGTTTCAGAAACTTTTAAAAAGTGTCACACAATGCCCCTTCCTCTCTAAATTTCAGAGAGAAGCTTTTCACTGTTTTCGGACGAACCCGAAACAAACTTTAAACAGTTCAAATTGGCCTTAACTCCACTGTTGGGGTAGTCGAGGACAACCTTCTCCTATACACCCCAAACCACAGGATGTTTCCCATTAAACTGGCAACAAAGAGTTGCACATGGAGGGTGTAATGGGACCCTAAAATAAAGATGTTAACAACAAACATTTTCTTTCCTGTTCATCTCTGCCATACAAGTTTCTAGTAAAGCACAATATGTACTATATGCCTTATGCTGCAACCCTGGCTTTGCCCGAGCAGTTGTGCCTGTGCCACTCACTCCTATTTCCTGTGTTGTATTAGTCATGCTCATTGTGTTAACCACAGTGCATACACACAAAAACATAAGATCATAATCAGCGCCCCAATAAAACAGTCTGTTGATCTATGTTAAAGGGATAAAGGGAAGAGAGAGGGGAAATGACTTTAGCACACTAACCTCCACGGACACCCTCCAGAGGGTAGAAGAAGGCCACAAGCAGGTTCATGAGTACAGCCAGGTTGAAGGAGATGCTGCTCCAGAATGACATGTTCCTGGAGCACCAGTATAGGATGGGCTGAGCTGGAGGACAGTGTATTGAAGCAAATTAACACAGGTCATTGTACTGCAGAGAGAAAACTGCAGCATCCAAACAATAACATAAATGCAATACACCAAGCACAATTTATCTAATTACATTACAGAAAACTAGTTCCCACTAACAGTAAAATACACAATGACTGATTGGTGTTTCACACCAAGGAAGAGCAAAATTCATCAAATTTGTGCCATTAATCTTATTTCCAATTAATTGTAACCAAAGCTAAGACAAAGATGGGGATGATTTCCTATGTAATGTAGATACCCAATGTTGATTAATTTTCTTAGTGTGGAATAAATTATCTCAGTGGCAAACATCAGTAATTCTCAGTAATTCACAGCAAAAGAACATTTTTGCCATGTTATATTAACTAGACTTGAATTTAGTTTAATCACTACAAAGTGGAGTGGGGAGTCACTTTGGTGATCTGAGAAATGTACTCAGTTTGGGGTGAAACACATTAATCAAACAGAATCAGAAGGGGTCTGTGTGGTTTTTAGTGCCATCATAAGCACCACAACTGCAAGCAAAGGATTCACTCTGAAGGGTAAAATCAGGCCAAACGTAAAGTACATTAAATTAGTTGTCATACTCATTTCATATACACTACATGATTTCCTACTTGTAGGAAATTAAAAAAACATCAACTTTAATGCATACACTGCTCCGCAAACACACATACACACACACACACAGACACACACACACACACACAATTTAGACCTTGGTCAGGAGATCAGTATCATGGCCAGCTCTATTTTGAGCCTGGCTGTTCATCAGAAAAGAAGAACTGCAGGCAGGGACTTTTAGCTACAGAAGTCATGATATTCATGACAAGTGGTTAGCACCAGTGGAACAATAGGGCCTCCAGTTGTGCTGATTCATTCAAATAGGAGAGAGGTGGTTGTCGTCACGTGTTACCACATTATAGTCAAACCATCTTCCCTCAGGCCTGAAAATGGACAGGCTACAGCATGCTCCTAAACCAGTCACTTCACTGCAGTAGCTGACAGAGGATCAGCCAGGGGGTCAACAGGGACCTCAACAGGGACCTGCCAAGTAGTGTTCAAGTCTGCATGACTATGGTATTTAAGATTAGTGAAACACAAATGTTTAAAATCAAAAGGATTCCTCTTGAAATGTTGACACATTTCTTCTGGAACGTTCCTGATATCCCACCTGCTGATGCAGGAGTTGTTCTGCATCCACTACCCTGCCTTGATGTTTCTGGGTAAGGTTATGCCATATCAGAAGTAAAGAATGTGTGACTGAGCATTACCTTAAACTGGCAGGTAGATGAAGCGGGTTGACCTATTAATCCTATTAAGATGGGACGGACTTGGAGCATCCTGCTAACTCAGTTGGCTAAGATGTAACATGTAAGCACAACATCCTGAGTGTGAATCCAGCCAAGGATTTTTATCACATATCACATCCATTTCTCTGCCATCTTTCCGGTCCCTGTTTACTTACTTTTGCTTAGAATATGTACTAAAAGGTAACAGGCTTCACACTGTATCCATAGCTCTTTCCTCCCAGACAAAACAACACTCTACACTTGATGGACCTTTCAAACACCAACTGACCAGTTGTTTACACTGGCAAGTTCACTGTTTTAGCTCTACTGTAAACTCACTATTCTTGGTAGCAGAATATTAAAAAGGAGGGATGATGTAAAGGTTAATACTCTGTGACCGCCAGCTTCCTGAGTTAAATCTTGCCAGAAAAAAATATTTGCCCTTAGCCTCTCCATTTTATGATTCTAGAAGGAAAGAAGGACATTACAGGAACCTGACACAGTAATCTCTGAAATATACAGACCAACAGAATACTAGAGACGTGCGTAAACAATTCCAAAGTAAATGCTTTTTTGCAAATGGGCTTGCAATGTGGAATAGTTTGTGGTCTGACCACAATGTGTTAATCATTCACTACGTCACACTCACATAGATTACATCACTCTCTCCTGCCAGGAAAACAGCAACTTACATCTTTATAGAACATATGTTGTCATGCCATCTTGTTGAATTAACTTATACAATATGGTAACTTAAATGAGCTGATAAGTTGCTTATCAAGGTTTACATGCTCTCCGCTTCCATCCATCCAGGGTTAAGAGTTGCAACCTCCTTTAACACATAGAATTATCAGGGTGGTCTTTGGTTACAATTTGCCATGGTGTAGAAAAAGAATATGGCCTGTTTTCAGATATGTATGACCATTACAGATAGATTTGCTTTTTTTTTTCTACTTGCCAAGTATGCTAGCACTGCATGTGAACAGCAACCATTCGGTAAAAAAGAACACCAAAGTGGCCTCAAAAGGTAAATATTTTGACAACCTATGCAGAGATAACCAACTACAAGCAACACTGACAGCAGGGCTGTCCCACAATACTACACGTTATATTATTATTATTTAAATATGTTTAAAGTTTAATTTTTGTGAATCAAACCAGTGATGCACAAAGTTTATATTTACATAAGAAGCACAAGACATACAAGTCAAGTTTTGTCTCTTTGAATGCTATTGTGCTCACCTGCTGAGAAAAAAACAGAGAGTTTTGTGGTTGGCACAACTGAAACTTTAAGTTGGAGGGTTAGACCTGTCTGAGGGTCTAACATCCGTGTGCTTTTCTTTATGTTGTCATATTTGGGGTTCCTGGAGTGCCAAGAATTGTGTGGCTGTGGTTGCTCTCATTGTTCTGTGTTTTTTCTTTTTTTAAAATCACACCCATCCATGGTGCTTTCAGTGTTGCAAATATGTTAGATTCTACAGAAACACCTTTAGAAGGAGTGCAATGCTTTATTTTTCCTGCCATACCATTTTTAATAATGACGTCTCCATTGTAACATTAGAATATAGATTCAGAAGGCTTTCTTTGGTGGCTGAGGTCTTTTTGTCCTTTACTGTGCTGCATGTTACAGCTTTTGAGCCCACCAGAGGTATAGGGGAAGAGTTTGGGAAATGTTACTAGACTGAGTTAGCAAATTGCCAGAATGGTGTGCATGGGGAATTTTATCTCCAGTTTCTGCTCACACATAATGCCAACATGTTGAATCGACCTAAGATTCATGATTTATATGTGTGAAAGAGGCTTTAGCATCTGTTTCCCTTTTTTAGTAGGGCTAGGGGGGGTCCTCCGGGGCCTGGAGAGATGCAAGAAGACAGCGTGTAAACCAGGAACTAAGAGATAAAGAGTTGAGGAAAATGACGCACAGGGAACGGTGTTTGTGTTACCAGTAGCCTCTTGAGTACCTCGCAGCTTCTTCTGCCAGTTCATCTCATTGAAGAGGTCTTCAGAGCGTAGGAAGAAATCATTGATCTTGCTGCCTTGCTCATCCCGCTCTGTGGTGTAGTAGACACGCAACTTGGACTCTTGTGTGAGAAACTCGCAGATGTTGGGCACAGGAAAGACTATCTGCTCCATGGTGCGATCCAACCGTACAATCTGGACACAACCAAAAAAGCAGCCACCTATCACACACTCTCTGTCACTGTGGTCTTCTTTAAAGCCAGGTGTTTATAGATCATTCTGTCTGTTCAGTCTGACTGGTTTGACTGGTTATTGTCACTGTACATTGCAATTCAAATAAGAAGGTTGTTTTGTTTACGAAGGTGTTTGGTAAAACTGAACCAACAACTTAAATTCGGAACACTGTCAACAACCAGCATTCCTTCTTCTCATTAAGTGCGTAGAGGAAAACGTGCAAACATGCCAAAGGTGCTTTGCTGTTCAGTCAAGGCACACGATGAAACTCGAAAGCAAGCCAAGAAAAACACTATCACATGCCTCAAGGAAATTGTGAAGCCAAAACATGTGGCAATCCTCTGCAGCTGACACAGACGTCTTACAATAGGTGCCAGATAGTGGCCATAAAACAGAAAAATTGTGGGAAAGTTTCAAAGTAAAACTTTAAAGTCAAAAAAATAAATAAAAAAATGACAGTAGCAGAACCAAAACAGTCTGGTTTCGACATGGATCTAACAACTGACCTCAATCTGGGCTGTGTGTTTGGCATAGAACTCCAGGGCCTCGTCACCCTCTCCATATGTCCCTCCTGGCTTCAACATAGCCTGCAGTTCCTTGTTGTGACGGGCTAACTGAAATGACAACAAACCATCAAATCAATGACAAACAAATCAATGACAGATATTCATTACAATTATTGTTTCTATTATTATCAGAAAGGTTAAATGTGTACACGTGTTAACTTAGCATGTGCTGTAATACTGAGCCAACATTGCTGGTATTTACCAGCTGGGTATAGCACATGCTATTTATTCTTTCTTTGAATGCAAGATGTTCTGTTCATTCAACCACAAGGCTGCAGGGTGTGGATTGACCGTGGGCGTTTCATAACTATAATTGTTGTCGTTAACCTAAATCATGGTTTGAACAGACACTCTGCTATTGAGCAGCGCTCAGCCTCAGGGCTGAAAAGGAGGAGATGAGTGTAGAATGGCAGATATCACATGTCGTAAGCAGCAAGGACAAAATCACACAGACGTACAGTAACAGTGGGGCCATTGAAAACCTACCGGCTGTGTACTATATTATGTGGCCATGCATGTGCTGCAGCATTTACTCGTGGGTGCATTTGTCTCCTTGCTGATTTTACAGATAGTTGGTGGCTTACTTGATGTGCCAAGATGTAGATATTATGACCAACATTGCGTGGAGAGGCAGAGTGCTCCTCCTCTCCGTCCTCACCCTCCTGCGGCTCCTCGACCTCTATCTCACCCTGCATGTAGGCCTTCTTGATCACTTCCACCTGCAAAAATAAAGACTGTCAAAATAACATCCACTTAACATCGTGTGATGATTTGTGTGGTATCATACGCACCAGCTCTTTAGGCCTCATGTTGTACAGTATCCTCTCAGCGTTCTCGCTGTCATGGCGACTCTCCATAATTGCAAGAAGAAGCTTTGAGGCGTTATTCTACGAAAAGATGAGAGTACAGATAAAAGTATAAACAGAAACACCTGGTGTTCAGCATCCCAATTGTAAATCTTACTTTGCCATGTGTCATTATTATGTAATTCGTGATAGAACACTTTATAATGAGGTGTAGTAATAACATATTTTGGCATGGTGAAATTAAGCCAACACTGTTTCAAGATTTTCTACAGTCAGTGGTATTTCCTGTAGTGATTTGATAATCTTAAGAGGTGTGTCTTAACTTTAGCAAGCCAAGTAATTAATAACACAGGGGTATGACTGTTCACTATTATTATATCTGTAGCTGCATTGCATTCTGATTTTTTTTTAGAGGTACTGTTAGTGATGTAATTCCTACAGTAACTCTGTAATTCAGTGATTCATCTCTCCCTTAGGACGTCACGTATGATGTTTATGTTTTAAAACGTTCACAAATTTCAGGCAATTCAAATCTCTAGTGCTTTTACCAGAAATATCTACGTGTGATATCATGTCTACATGAGAATGGGTTTCCAAAGGAATGAGAAGTTACATGTTATGTAACACTAAAAGTGTTCTGAAGTATTGTTTCCACTTCAAAACCACCAAACTAGTAATAATGACTCACTTTGAGTTCTAGCACCAGGTCCATCCTCTTCTTGCCAAGTGGGTTGATGTCATTTAGGATGAGAGCGATGATGATGTCAATACCATTGCATTCATGAGTGGCAATGCAGTTCTGTGGAACAAACGAAATGAAAGTAAATGTAAAGTATAGATTGTAAAATGAAAGTAAATGTAAAATATAGTCTGGACCAAGACAGTTACCAATTTTAAGCAGTAGCAGCATTCTTTTTGAAAGAGGAATCGCAATTGACAGGATTTTTATTTAAACAAGAATTAAATACAGTATTTAATGTTTTCTGATGCTGCTCGGGTTTTGTTTACATCCTCTGTAAACAAAGCAGTGCAGCAGACCAGTATGTTCAGTCTAGAGGTCAAACTCTTCAAGCGAATCTGAGAAAGATTGGATCTTTATTTTAAAAAGACATTGCAATAATCTAAATTGCGTAATACGATATTTAATTAAGCACTGAATGGAAAATCATGCCTTCAAGAATCGTCTTTTCAACGGTCAAGGATTCAAAAAGGCCTTATGTTAGTCAGTTATCATACAAATCTCAAAATTGGTCCGTGGACAGCATACATAGATAAACTGATTTTAAGAAGTTGTTTAACAGTAGATAAAATGTGATTGGTTTACAGCAACCTTGATCAAGCTGACTTATGAACTTCTGAGACAGCATTACAGATTTGAATATTATCTGTCAAACAACTGAATATTTAATAAACAGGTCCTTTTTGGTACCGCATATTGTTCAAATTCCCTTCAGTTACCAATCCCACAGTCACGTGCTGATTGAGGTGGGTTACATTTCATAACTACTTACAAGGTTAGGAATAAATATCTCGACACTATCAAACAAAGACACTTAATACCACACAAACAAAAATCATTCTAGCAGTTGTCCCTCCCTTTTCCGTCTCAGTAAATATGAACAAAGAGCTTTGTTTAGTCTGGCAGTCCTAGCACTGTTTGAGGGAACTGAAATCAGTTCAAACAGCAACTGCATTTAGCCAGTTGCTTGTTTAGTCATGCCAGTTTCACACTTGCCATGAAATGACCCAACAGCGGCTCGAACAGAGGATGCCACCATCATGTGAGAAGACCAAGCAATGCTAACCATACCCAAGAACAAACACAGGCACGCTGCCCAGAGTAGGCTGGTGTCACACTGTTGGAGAAAGACAAGCGACTGTGTAGCTTCATTGCGGCAGCTGAGTGCTGAGCATGAAAAGACTATGTTCTCAGGACTAATTACAGCACTACCACACTAAACCACCAGTATGATTGGGAAGATAATTTAAGTGTTCGAAAAAACAAAATTTAACGTCCAAATAAAAGAAGCTCTATACAGTTACGTAAATGACAACACAGACAAACAGCAGACTAAACATACAATTGAAAGTACATCTTCAGTGTGAGCTTGCACACTCATGTTCCTGTGTGTACGTGCATCACCTGGTTCTCATGACAGGGGCCTTGGCAGTACTCTGTCAGGCTCTCCACAGTCTGGTTGATGAGTCCTACGTTCTTCTCATTGATGTAGAGTCCCAGCAGCCCCAGTCCCCCGGTGGTGCTGCCACAGATACAGTCCAGGAACTGAAGCGTCTCACACACCAGATTATAGTTGTTCTTGTTATTCTGGTTGCGCAGAAAGTTCTGGAGATGGATAGATAAAATATACACTTACATGCATGTGCTGTTCTCTGGACTCATGTTATTCCCATGGCTTTGGGAAGTGTAATATATCTTTGTCATCAAGACAGTGTCTCAATTAAAACTACAAATAAGAAAGCCAAAACTGTCAGACTTGATGTTGAGCAAAGGTTGGACAAGCAGATTTGTCGTGGTCTCAGGGTCTGATGGAAACACTCCTTTAACCTTCTACTCAGGGAATCTGAAAACACGTTTTCAAACTTTTCCTTTTTTTCTCTGAAGTGAAAGACTTTAGTCTTCTTTTTGAGCATGTAAGCCTATACAGCAGCCAGACAATTACTGCATGTCTTTGGAAGGAACACAAACATCTCAATGAATTGATCATCTGTGCTGCATGGCGAGCAGTAAATCAATATCTTGCACCCACGCTGGGTCAGGCTAGACGAGAGTGATTCAGCACCAAGCCAGCTATCATTTAATGAAGGCCTGCCCTGGTTTGGGGTGAACAGTGCAAGAAGGAAGTCTTCTGTCTGGGCTGCTGGAGCTAGCCATTACTAAACAACAACACACTCCTCATAGTGAAACCAGACCACGACATACCAGATATGGAAACAGCTGCATCAGGAAGTTCTGCAAATGGTGCCTATTTTCTACATGGTTTCGTTTCTGTATAACTGAGTGGGGTGATAGAAATTCAGAACACAGGTCAGGAAATGTTAGCATATCATGGGCCGGGTCGAGTAAACAAAAGCCCTACAGCGATAACAAGTTGCTGTAATGGCTGACCTGCAGATCTCTGTTGTGGTTCTCACAAAGCAGCTGCATGAGGCGCAAGATGGGCTGCATGATGGTGATGATGACGCTCATCTCGCCTTCCTCCTGGCCCTTATCTGCGGTCGGGACGGGAGAGCCATCAGCGGCTGCTTGGTGTTCTTCGGCTTCGGCCTCGCGGCGGTAGGTCGTGAAGGCCTTCTTGGTGACAACGGAGGCTTCTACCAGCTGCTCCTTCACTTCCTCGGTCACCACGGCCACCACCGGCACGTCTTTGACTAACCACAGGTACAGGAGAGTTGAGTCAAACACAGACCATTGGAGATAAGACACAGTGTTATAAAGAATGTTCATTTGACAAGTCACGTATCCATGTACCGATTTGTATCATGTACATGCTTAGTCTTTTTTTGTGAAATACTATCATGTTAAAAAAATTAAAAAAATAAACTAAATAAATGATATGGCAATTTTTAGAGACTGGGTATTCAAACAGACCAAATTCATTGTACACACAAGTCAACAGAGGTTTATTTTGCCAGTTGGATGGTCTTATTCCCTTAAAAATCTGATTGAATATTTCCTGTTCGTGGCCTAACTCCTGACCCCTCACCTTTCTTGCGTGCTGGCGTGTCTTTGTCTGGTGGCTCCTCATCCTTCTTCTTGCTGCCCAGGTCACTTGTATTGACTGTCACGGTGGCTTTGATCTCCTGTTGGGCCAGCTTCATGCGCTCATAAAACACCTTGAAGAATTTTTCTGACTTGTTGTCCCCTGTTAAACGTTGGAAGAATGACCGCTGGAGAGAAATAAGAAAGAGTCATTTAGCTGGCTGCTCCAGATGGAGACTTTCTGCACTCTTACTTTATTTATGAACTAATGTTATGCCAAGGTGTCAAGGTGGTTGACTTTCATCATCAACATGTTACCAGTGATGTTCTATTCAAAATTCACCTTCATCAGAGAAGTAGGTCTACAAGGTCGGAGGACATTTTTTATTTAGTAAGATCTTGCCGCCACTTCTTATCATTGTCTGTCTTACATTTTTGACATGAGAGAGCCAGAGGTTCTGTTAGAAAGCAGTTACATAAGCCTCCTCTCACAGTGCCAGGAAAGCACGCTGCAAGGCCTCACCATGCTCACCTGATTTTACACCATCTGTTCTCTGCTCCCTGGGCATAACACGGTTCTGGCATCCTGTGGACTATGCTGGGTGTTAACGCTTACAAACAGGCAAGCAACAGCAAAAAGGTTTCGGGATTTACATGCAGCACACGCAAAGACTCAGCTAGACACCCTGCTGAGGACACACTACTGTACATCCCACCCACTTTCCAAGTATGCTTGTGCATACACACAAACAAGGGCATTCCAACACAACACATTCACACATACAGTTGTAGAGACATGTTCACAGAATTGGCCTCGCTTGCAATAAAAAACGCATTTGTGTGATTGCACTTGACCTCAAATTTCTGCTTTTATGAGCCTTTCAGCTATGCAACAGTAAAAGTTTGATCCAGCATGAGTAATAGGTTTTCAAAGTCAAGTTGAGGAAGGAAATGTTCTGCTCATAGCTGAACCACACAAAGGGCTATCTTGTTTGAAAGGCTTGTATGCACCGAGCCGTTGTTTTTCTGCAACAGGCTCATATGTTCTGTCCCATTTTCCTCTCGACAATCCCTCCTTACATAAGACCTGTAATCAGCTGAGTGGTTACAGTGAGGGCACACAGCGCCTCAGCTCTAACACTGTTACATCAGCCGACGGAGGGCGAGCATTGGAGAGAGGGAGAGAGGAAAACCCTGCCCTACTTTTTCAGTGCCAGAACGGCACGAAGTGAGCGTGTGGTGTGAGGGAGAGGAGGGAGGGTCCCAAAGTGCGTTTGATGCAAGCAGGAGTTATCACATACATAGATTCTGGGGCAGTTCTGAAAGCCCGTTACACAAGACTCTTTTCAGGTTTAGCTCAACTCAGTTAAGTTTCGGAACAACATGCAAGTGCAGTGCACAGCACTAGAGTGACGTTATTTGCATAGAAAATCTTTGAAAATATGAAACTAATTTAGTGAGAATCTCACTCTTATCATCACCTGACTCAAGTCCCAAGGGATGCAGAACACTTAATGCATTAAGCAAATCTGAGTTGTTTTCCTCCTTTCTTTTATGCAACAGTTTCCTCTTGCTTGTTTTTCAAGCTGTTAACATCATGTTGTTGACAAGATAGGGCCATTCATTGATAGTGATCTGATTAAAAGTCAGCAGAAGACTTATGTAAGCAGGCTGATTTCTCCAGACAACAGCTCCAGGATAGCAGCTTTACAAGGTTACCATATTAAACAGACCTCATGACTATGGGCATAAAAACCTCTTCCCTCTTCCCTGATGCAAAACTTGCGTGATATATATACACCGGAGGCAAAAGCAGTCAGTTAGACTAGAGCAGCATCAAACTTCAGTTAGGTACCAATCTAAATGTGTCAAGAGCATCAAAAACTGTCAAACACTAAAGGCTGGAATCAAATGCTTGCTCAGATTGGCTCTCCTCTTCACACATTCTTTGATCACATAGTTTCTTTGATCACTCTCTTGTCAATTTCAGTCTGTAATACATTTAGGAGTTTTACATTATCTTTTAAACCTTTTAGTTGTAGTTTTACTTCTTTTATTAAATGAAAAAAAGGATTTTATGTCTATGCTGAATAATAGGTATTGTATCAGCACCAGTACAAACTAATGTAAATGTTAGCCAGCTCTATGGTTGTCAAAAATCAGCTTTTGGCCTATACATGAATCAAGAGAACATGGTTTATAGGGATTTTACTTGGTTGAATAATTTCCTAAAAAATATTTTGATCCAAGGCCTGAATCGTGTAAATTAATAAATACTTTAAATATATATAAATAATTACTTAGTCAATGACTAAGAGATATCGGTCCAGGGAGATTTTCCATGCTGTACTTCAGCAGCCAACTGCCACATTGTTGCTGTTGTGTTTGTTTAAAATATGATGGCACTGTTAAGCAGAGCTGACGAGATAATAACTTTGATAACAAACATTTTGAATAATGTGTGCAACATTTAGCCCCCCACTTAAATGCTGAGTCATTCTTTAAAGAAAATGGTCAGTCAGCCAGTAAGCCTCAGCTTTTCCCCCTGAGGCAGTTTAACCCTTTGTGTCCCACTACAGACCCATTAAGCCCCCTGAGAGCTCTGTTGATCCTGTGGCTGTCATTCATCTTCAGCACAGCAGGTTTAGGTCTGCTCATTATTCATCATCCTATTCGAAGGCTTCAACATGGTGGCACAGCGGGGCCTCCTTTCTGATTATTCTGCGCTTCCACTTCTCTCTCCATTCACTGTCAGCTGCCACCCCGGCTCTTGGCATCAACACGGGCCAGTTATGTAAGGTCTGTTTATACCACCAGCTCTCTCTTTCTTTTTATCCGTCTCCGGCCTTTCTAGTCTGACACCTTGGTGAGTGACAAAGCCATCTCTGTGCTTATTGGAGGGCTTCAGTGGCGTATTCTGCCACACCCAGTTGGTAACCACGGAGATCTGCTCTTTGAAGCTACGACAAGGTTGACAAATAGGAGGTTTAAATTAAAGAAAGAAATACGCATTCTGTACAGGCAAAAAGTCAAACAAAGTCTAGAATGTATCCAGTGACTTCACCAACAACAACAAAAACGCACTGATCTGACTAAAAAGCTTCTTAGGAGAGGGCTGAAATAATTAAACATCTATAAACAGGGTTTTAAAAGGAGAATCCCTGCCCACTAGATTAGAGTTGGTATGTTGATGACGCTCATGCCTGGAAACTCACTTTGCAGAAGCTTTTTAAAGCTTTCCAAGAGGTAGCTGTAAAGGAAACTTGAACCAAGCAAAGGTGGGGGGGGGGGGTAAATCAAGTTTGGAAGGGGATGAGGGCAGCGGCGTGCCACAACACGCCTATTGAGTAAGAGTGGTGGCACCTGTTTGCTCCTGTGACAGTTAAAGATCTGAGGTCAGGAAGACAGCGTTGAGTAGATGGAGAGTGGGCTGGGAGGAGCAGAGCTTCTACACTTCTTCTCTTACATAACACACACACACACACACACACACACACTCTCTCAAAGGGCTGTTTTTGGTGTGAGCTTTCTAGCCTCTAAGTATATCCAGGAGTGTGTGCGTGTGTGTGCATGTGCTAATGGGGTGTACAGATGAGTATGCAAGAGTGTAGTTTTATGCTATGATACGGTACGTGTGCTACATGTCTGCTTAAGTTACACCAGTATGGTCAGAGTATTTGCTGCTTATCACTGAATAACAAGCTGTAACGTGTGAGCATACGTGACAACATGTTATCTTGTCAATGATGATCTACGTAGGCCTAAGTTATTTATGGAAAGTTATGAAGGCCAATAATTTTTGACATACGCCATTTAGTGCCAGATTTCTTGTAAAACAAAATTTTGGTGCAGTTTGTGGGTTTTTTTTGTCTGTCAGCATGATTACAGGGAAAACTTCCAGCCCAATTTTCATCAAACTTGGTGCAATGGTGTAGCATGGGCCAAGGAAGAACCCATTAAGTTTAAGAGCAGATATGAATCCCGGGGCAGATCTATTATTTATTTAAGGCAAAATTAACTGAATTTGTTGCATACCGTTGTGATGAAAGTGAATGGTGTGCCATGACTAAACACACAAAAGAACATTACAGCTATCTCAAAAATAACTGTAGAAACAAATGCAGTAAACAATCAGGGATGTTATATTTACAGATTTTCAGACCTGCACAAACTCTGCACAGTTAAAGTAAACTTTGTGCAGATTTACACTCTGAGTGCCCTTGTAGTTACTCTATGCATTTCAAGTAAAGACATATAATTCTCAGTTAGACTAAGTGCAATGAGCAAATTGCAGGTATGAGGGGTTGATTTTCACTGGTGATAGCTGCACACTTTTAAACAGTCCTTGAGTTATGACCTGTTAAGGGATCCACCAAAGAATCATCTTCAGTGTATTGGCAGATGGCAAGATATAGAATTACAAAGAAAAAACGTTAGAAGCCTATAGTTAAGCAAGTATTGAGATTGCATCAAAAACATTTCTTGTTCACACAAGAGACTGTATATTAATGAGATGCTTCAGTGACATCAACAAATCTTTTTACTGTGAAAGTTATCATATATCTGCAGGGATAGACAGGCCCTCGTGACTCAATTATTAGAATCTCAGGGGAGATTTCCAACTTCTGAGAACTTCTGAGACTCACTTTTTGGCCTGTACTTACATAAACTGTATTTATCCCAGCAGGTATAACTGTGAACATTACTGTTTACGTAACTTAATGAAGGGCATCACACGTGTAAATAGACAAAGCAATTTGTTGTTGTTTCAGTACAATAAGTAAATGTGTGAAGCCAGCAGATAAACATCTCTGTGGTGTTAAGTGTGTTACTCTTACACATCATGTAGTGAGCAAGCCTGAAAAAGGCTGGTAGGATTGTGTCCCAACCCATTTCTTTTGGTAATCACTAACACACTTGCCATATCAAGTCCAGCTAGTACCAAGCTCTGGCCCTTGGATGAATTCATTCTCAAGTCAACCAAGAGCTCTCCATTTCTCTACTTGGTTTTTCCCAAAGATTTTGTTGGCTAGGCTACGACCCTGGATTACCTCAAAAACAAACAAACAGACTGCTTGGAGAAATCTGTGGGCATGTTTTTGTCCTGCTTTTCATTTAGACAACAAGAACCCTTCTGTCCTGAAAAGGGGGCAGGCAACCCATCGTTATGTAAGACAGGGAAATGTGGTGCATCTGCTGATATGTTGTAAATTCACTCTGGACCATGCATGATCCTTCAACAAAGCCCACTTGTCCCTGTACCATGGCAAAGAAGGAGAAAAACACCTAACTTTAAATTCAGAAACAAGATGCTTCTTTATAATTGTGTCTTCTCCTTGTTAAAGGCAATAAAGTGCTCTGCTTATAAAGTTCACTTTGAGGTTATTTTTTATGTAGTGGGAAAACTACCTTGTCCTAGTAGGAGTCAGAGACATTTACACTGAATTCTGCATCATTTATGCAAATAACTTGGTGCTATTTCCCTACGTAGCACTGACTGTGAATAATAGTTCTAATTCACATCCTAAGCACTCTCTGATATTCTAATGTGTAAAACATTCACATTCAAAACTCAAACAAGACAAAGAACTTTGCAAACCTTTACAATGGCCTCGGGTGCACACCAAAAAAGTTCCACACCCCACTTACTACTTTCAGCAGTAGACACTGAGGTTCTTCATCAAGCCCTACCTTAAAAAAGGTCAAACAGTGCATGAAATGACAGCTAAGTCAGATGAGTTGATCTATTCTAAGAGCAGCTGTAGGGAGTGGCCTTTCCTCAGGTAGCACCAGGGGGGAATCTACTGGATCTCTTCTGAGGCCCCCAAGGGGTGGTGCCTTCTACTTCCCTCTTTCCTTCAGCAAAGCATAACCCAGTTAAGAGTCCGGTTGGAATGTTAGGAGGCCTAGGGCTCTTCACCCAGGCAGAGAGGCAGGCAGCAGCTTATGTAACAGGAGTCATTTGAGTGCCTTTGTGTACCCTCTGGGAAGTCAGGCCTTGTCAGGTAACGACTAGGGGTGTGGAGGGGATTGATTTATTGAAGAACTGCAATTATTAGCTTCTATGATTCTGAATTGATTCACAATGCTTTTTTTGTACGTTGTTAAAACATTATGTTGAAGAAAACACATTTTTTTAGAAAAGGGAAGCATTAATAACCATATAATTAGCTTTGAGAGACAAAAGTTTATTTTGTGGAGACTAGCTAACATTAGAGGAGAGGAGCACTGAATGCCAGTAATTAACGAGAACGAAACCTCCACTGCAGCAACTTTAAAAAATCCCAACCAACTCGGGTAAAGAAACCATCCACTATCTGTTTCATTTCAAAAGACATGTGCAGCGTTTTGGATAACAATGGTACTAACATTGCAGCAGAGCGGCTAGTGGAGGCATACCATTAAAAACAGTGTTAATAATACAATGGAGAACTGTGACACCAAGAATTGGAATAGAATCGATCACAAGATTCCAAAAGATTCCCACCCCCAGTAACAACACTATGCAAATATGAGCCTATTATGCAACAGGCCTGTTCATGCAAGAGAACTCACAAGAGCACAAATACACAAACCACAAAACCAGAATAGACTGATATATGGCTTACAAGTAGCGTGTACTCACAAACTTGGTCACAAATACATGCATACACATATTCTAGTTCATGCATGGAGACACACACACACACACACGCACACACACACACGCACACACACGCACACACACGCACACACACGCACACACACGCACACGAACACACACACGCCACCCTGCAAGGCTGAAATAATGCAGTTGCAAACAGCAGCCCTCTCTTTCCTCTCAACCTGCTTTCTGTGAGGTTTGAAGAGTTAGTGTTGCCTTAGCAACCCCTGGCTGGCTGGCTGTGGGGAGGTGATGACGTGTTTGGCTGCACAGCTTTGACCTATCCCGGCAGACTACTGTTCCCCTTCCTTTCTGACTTCCCTTTCTCCTCTCCTCCACTTTCTCCAAACGTCAACAAGTTCAAACATGTCAGGATGCTCTCTGCACCCAACTGTTACGTCTACATTAGGATGTTAAAATGTGCCCAGGCTGCCACACTGACAACTGATTATCTTTCTGTTTTTCCATTTGAAGTCATCCTTTGTCATAATTTAAACTGACAGAGCAGAGCTCCAGGGTAATAACTTAAATTCTTCACATCACAGCTATGAACCTGTGAGATACCATCTCCTTGTTGAGATTCTGCTCATGCCTCTCTGAAGGGAATACTATTAGTAGTCCCAGTTAATTGCAGTGTAGACGTGCGAGTGTGAGTGACCTCATTAAACTTCACACCCACCCTCCTCTGCACCGTTTGTGGTCTGTACTCTTGAACCCAGTAACCCCCCCACTTACCTGGATAACTGTGTTTCCACCCTCCAGCAGTGCAATGGCCAACAGAATGCTCTCCTGGAAGATCCTGTCACTGGTAGCATTCATGATGAGGTCAATGACCAGATCAGAAGCCCCTTCTTTGTCCAGGTGGCACTGGACCTCCGCCAAACTCAGGTCCCCTCGACCTCCGACACCAGAGCTGACAACTAAGGTCACAAGGAAAATGATATCATCTACATTAATACTGATGTATTCAGATTCCAGACAGGTTACATAATAAATAATGGGGCACAATGTAATATAATATTTGTTAATTAAATGTATTTAAAATTAAATTTAAGGGTTTATGGAGTTTGATGGATGCCTTATGGTAGCCCTGGCTGCCTTATTCAGAACAGAATACACTATATTCATATTTAACTTATGTTGCTATAATATGAATTAATTAAAGTAGTGCTATTGTTCGTTATAGCCTACCAATAAAATACCTACATGTAATAGAGTACAAAATTTCAAAGCTAACCTATCTGAAAAAGACAGGGGGATTAATGCATTAATGTACCTCAATCAACCAATTAGAGTTTTTTTCTGGGCAGGATTAAGAATGGGAACATCATTTTCTGAAACTAGCTAGCTAAATTCAAGAAAAAGAGTGACAGAAAGTAGATATGGGATAGATGCAGCTGTACAACTTGTGTCCACAAACAGACATAACAACTCTAAAAAACAGCATATTTAATTTATCAGTGTAAATACCATTAAGTTAGCCACTCCTAGCAACCACGACCGCAGCTTCAGTGTCAACTGAAAATGATGTCAGAGACAGATAGTCACTCATGACTAATTATCAGGCTAGATTTTAGACAGTATAGAGGAAAACAAATCTAATGAGCGGTGTAAGGAATTACAGCTTCAAATTTTTAATTCGATTTTGAACAATTCTAACTTTGATGCCCCCCAGTGGCATCCATTAAAAAACAAAACACAATACGAACAACTGTATTAGGGAGCAATCCACCTCTACATATAGTGGCTTTAATAAAGAGTGTTTACATCAGGTGTAAATAGTATGCCATTTGATAAAAGGAGTTTATGATACAAGGAATGAGCCACAGGTGTCTTATCCATTCAGCCATAGCGCACAAATAACATCAGATGTGTCTGTAATCCGTAGAGGTACTTTAACTCCTATTGCTGCTGCTGGCTACCACAGCAAGCCAGGGAAGCAGTGGTGAGATAACAGCACCCATCAGAGCCATCTCTGGCTGGGCGAGCCACTGAATCAACAACACATCCCATTCTAGACGAAGCTTGGCTCTCTGGTCGCTTGGCAACAACACGGTCTGCAGTATGCTCGGTAGCAGAGCCGAGGTCCAAGGGCTTAAAGGAGTACAAGGCCATGGCTGTGAATAAGATCGATTTTTTTTTTCTCCGCTCTAAAGCGTTAGAGATGAACGATGAGTCATAGCCGTGATGAAAGACACGGAGCGACTTGCTGGAATGAATAAATGTCAGTTACGAACATCTATTACATTTGTGAATGTCAGTCTTGATTGAGCAAAGATTGAGAGACGGATGGATGGAGAGACTGCTTTAGCTTATAATGACAACTGTTTTTTTGCTTTTATGGCCCCAATGCACATATGCACAAAAGGCATACTGCGGTGGGGTCCCGGTGGGCGATGTCGACCCACATTAATGCCATTGTGTTAACCACTAATGTGGAAATAATCAGTGATGCCTGACACTATGACTATTCATTGTAATCTGTGTATCTAATTTCCTAAGCATTTCCTACATGAGAGGAAATTCCACACAACCTGTAAACAGTTTCCTGTGAAATGTACACAATGACTTAAAACAACCCAGATCTAGTTAAATAAATAACTCTCAAACTATACACGGACATTTTGACTAAGTTAAATTGAATTTATCTTTAAATGTTTATTTTGTACTCTTTCTTTAAGCAGATTCCACATTACTTACATCCTAGAGACTATTTTCTTGGACATTAAGGGATGCTGAAAAATTCCAAAGCTTTATGAAACATGTTAAGATTGTTTCCTGCCTGGTGTAACCATATGATTCAACAAATTAGGGATAGGTGTTATTTCTCTCTTTTTAGTTCCTATTAAGTTTGAATGGCATGGTATATTGCAGCTGGCAGCTCTGAACTAAACTATTTTAGTTTGATTAAAATGTTTTGTGCTGTGTGTCGAGCTTGTTGCATCACTAGCCCAGTTTCTCAATGTAAATCATTTCAAAAACATGTTATGTTAACAATGTAGTATAACTATATAGACACACAGATGCTGTATTGTTATACACACCTGTAGGAGATTTTCCCTGCGCTCCAGGAGTGAGTGGGCCGTTGCTGAAGGTTGTGAGGCTATCTCTCCTCTGGCCGGGTTTGACGTTTCCATAATATCGATTGACCAAGATCTGCCGCAGAGCTTCACCCTATCAGTGAAAATGGATGTTAGGAGATAAAGTCCAATTAAAGTCACAGAAATGGAGCTGGAACCCAAACTCAGTGTTAGTGTGTGGCAATACAAGACAGAAAATGAACACAAAATTACACGTAATCATACTGATAGTTTTAAGTCAAATTTCAAAAAAGCCCATATAAAGCTGTGAAAAGTTACATGGTTACATGGATAGGTAAAAATAATGAAGCCTCCAATTTCAAATTTTTGAATTCCTGATCTCCCACCTCCCCTAAATAGTACATTTGTTCCACTTGAGAGCCTTGTTCTTTGTTTTTCACCCCCTATTTTGGCCCTTTTAGAGCTACTCAGGGCAATTACATAAAAAGCCTTACAATTACTGCAGTTGTATTGAAATTGTATGTAAATAAAAATAAAATGATTTAAATACAAAAATACACAAAGAAGAAAAGATTAGAATGTCATAGCCCTGAAAGCTAATCCTAATAAGACATCCAAAGAAAGAACTCAACACACAGCATCTTCTCATTTGACCTTTGCCCTCTGACCTCAGTCAGTGATGTTCAAAGGTGACACTGTGCCCTCAACATATGCTGACAATCAGTGATTCCCCATATTGGTTTGGTGTAAATCAATGCAGCGCAGTCAGCTGATCCCTCTGGGCCAAACATGTCACCAGCCATCAAAGAAGAGATGAACAACCAAAGTTAATGTCTCACATATTGTGTGAGTGCCATGCTGTGGAAGCAGCGTGACTGTAACAGCCGTCAGTCAGTCAATCGTCCATAAGATGCCGGCTGGGACCAGACCACAGCAAAGCACTCTTAGTACCTACCCTCGTTTGATCCTCCAGTTGCTTCTGTGGTTGGTTGGGATCAAGCTCCTTAAAGGTGAGGTGAGTTAGCAGAAAGCAATAAAATAAGAAAAAAATAAAAATAAAAATAAAAAGGTCGAAAAGGAAATTTGGAAAAGAAATTAGAAAACAAAATAGGGTGTTAATACAGTGCAAATTAGTTACTTTATTAGCATGCAGGAAATTGGGTGCAAATTAGATCATGCAGTTAAGAGGGAAGTGGTTGTGTCAGGGTAGATGTGAGGTCAAGTCAAAGTCATGCAAGGATTCATGCAAGGAGAAACTGACATTTACTCTAAAACATAATTAACTTACATAGAGTTTATTATTCAAAAAGTTATTTTCATAGCTTATTTTAAATATCAAAATTTTTCTTCAACTTATAAAAACTCTGAGGAGTTAAATGCCGGCTCTTGACAATCCAGTGTATGAAATTTCAAACACTGGAGTCTGGCATGTAATGACACCCTCATTACTTTACCATCACATTGGCTAAAGGGCAAAAATTATTTACATAAGAGAATGACAAACTGCTGTAGGGGGAAAAAACACAAGCTATGAAAATGAGGGGGAAAAAATTAAGAAAAAAAAAAGCTCTGTCCAGGTTACATAATATAGCCGTGAGCTACTGACACACACTGTAAGGACCAATCTGGCATGGAAAAACACCTCACCCATGACTTCAACCCCCCCACCCCGCTTAAAGAAGATCAGGAAATTGGACTTTGCTCAAAAACCAAGAGGTGGAAGGAAAGATGAAGGAAAGGCAGGAAGGAGGGCAGAAGGGAGGGAGGGCAGAAGGGAGGGAGGGGAGAAGGGAGGGAGGGGAGGAAGAACAGATGAGTGGACAAGTGGGAGGCGGCGCACAATAACGCTGATATGTAGCATTACTCAAGTTCCACAGAGTAAGCAATATGCATGAGTGGGCCCTCAAAAGAGGAAATACAACATGGGGATGGGTGGTAACTCTTATCTATTCAGATAAAGAGATGTTTAGGACTGAACGCAAATGTAATGGATGGAGTTAGTATATAAATATGACAGATGATCTTTGATCAGCAGTGACCCATATTAGCGGGCAGTGGGGCAATATGGGTCTTAAACACACCTCAGCAGGGACTTCAGGCTCGGGTGGAGGTGCCAGCTGATTGGAAATAAAAGGATGATGTTAGTCAAAGTTTGAAGATGTTGAATTAGTCACGTTGCTTCTGCCACCAAAGAATAGCATCCTCCCTTGAAAGTGTAACCAACAAACTTGTCGCCTCTAAAGGCTGATATTTTCTGATGCATCCATCTGTATCTGGCTTTCTACTGATCACTAAGATTGGCAGTCATATGCTCAGCTTCACATCATAATTGTGCGTGACTTAAAGAGCGAGGGGCAGAGAGAACACGAACCAAAAACCTGTTGCTTACGGTATGTAGGAAATGATTCCATTTCAGTGTTTCTCGTGTTATGCGTTTGCGTAGAGCTAGCATTATGGGACAGCAAAGATGATAAGCAGCACTAACCTATTGCAGAAAAAAATCAGAAATTGTGTACAAATAAATAAATAAAAATTACCCTGCCTTAATCACACTATAGATCTTTGACTAAAAGCAAAACCAATTGAGCAGAGCTGCAATTGGTTTTAAAACTTTGTGGTTGTGGTTCACAAAGTGGTTTTTTGAGTCGGAGAGAAAAAAATGATTAAATAATAATAAAAATAACAATGTTCAAATTGGTCTGTTTCTTAGCACAATAATGCTATGTATATATATATATATATATATATATATATATAAATTTGGTGAATGCCTACAGAGGATAGATGCATTAAAATTCTGGTTGCTTATGAAAGTAAACTACTCATTTAAATGACAAAGCAATAAAAATACCTACGGTATATACATGCACACACACGCACACAACCACACAGCGAATGTGCAGAACTAAATAACAAACAAGCAGCCTAACATGACCATATGTCTCTCTCTGTAACCCAGTCATGGTGGTTTATGCTGATTAATTCTGCAACTGGACAGGAATTTCCCTATAACAAGCCCCCTTTTACATCATCACATTGATTTCCACAGAAAAATGGTGATGCAACATGCACGCACCTGAAGCTTTATTCAACATCCATTGCTAACGTTGTCAAATCCAGTTTGAATTTTGGTATGTAAAAAAAATACATCTATTATTCTTCTCATAATGTGTGATACAATATCCATAGACGAGATGCCAGACAGATAAACTCAAAGAGAATGAGGACATTTGTGGTAATGTAGGAAGTTCAGATCGTATGATCTTACTAAAACAAATGTGTATATTCCTCCGGGGATGTTGCACATTTCTAGAGGGGTTACCAGTAGACATACCATCCCCCC
>NW_023339740.1:5880838-5885603 GCF_004916995.1 Morone saxatilis | reverse complement strand
TTTTTTCCCCTTTTTTTTTAACATTAACATAATTAAGAGCCTGAACCCATATCCCAAAAACTGCCAGACACAGTGAGCACTGCTTTACCTCAACTTACTGGGAAGTCATAAAGGAAACTGGCTGTTCGCAATTAAAGAAAACAAGTCATCAGAATAAAGGGCAGAAGAACATTTTGTATAGCACTCTGCTGACAATAGAAAACTATCCTGTAACAGAGCCAGACCTTAAATAATTAACAGGTGTTATGTTAGCTGAAGTGCACACTCACCAACCAAAGTAAATCCCTAACTTTCCCATGCTCCCTGCCCCTCCCAGTCTACCCTGTGCTTCCTACATTGAGGTGCAACACTGCTACTGTCTCCTGGAGGACATCTCTGCTGCACTTTTATTGCCAATTACCACTGAAGGTCACACATCAGTGGAGAGTTTAAAATTCCAGGAAAACAGAGGGAAAAAATGGGAGAAAATTGCTGGCTCTTATGTAACTGCTTCCTGAGAGCTGGCTGGAGCCCAAGAATCGTGCAGCATTAAGTTAAGGAAACTGGGACAGTGCTGTGTGTTGCTGAGGAACGTCTGCAGCTCCCCCTGTTGACCAAGACAAAAACAACAGGCCAGACTCTCCTGACTTCACCCACAGGAGCAGGCAGGAAGATAAACCAGGACAAACAGAGTTTATCTGAGGCAGTTTGGCAGAGTTGGTGACGGGAGTGGCAGACAGTGGAGAAGAAAAAAGCATGACGGACAAAGTGAAAGTGAAGTGAACAAAACAATAATATTTGTGGAAGTACTGGTAGGGATGTGGTCAGAAAAACGCAGATGAGGGGGAAAAAAAAAAAGAGGACATAGTAATCTAGGTATCTCTAGCTAAACAAAAAGTAATTGGTCAGGATAATGAGGAGATTGTGGCGGCCTGGAATAAACACAGACGGAGAGCTTGAGAAACTCATACATGCAAGACCACCACACTAGCATAGAAATAGTCCCTTATATAACCTTGTATGTAGGGGTTACGTGTTCAGCACCATTCTTGGCAAACCGTGTTACATCACCGGAATAAGACAGAAACATCGTCTCCATTTGACCCGCTTTGACCTCCCACAGTCTAACAAGCAAATAGGTTCACATGCACGTGAAGGAAACACAAACACATGCAGTGAATGATATGATCAGGCCTGACAATGACGGTGACAGGCTAGTCACGTCTTGTTTTCCCCTGGCTCGCATTTTATCACGTTTCTATTTCTGGAAGAGTGAGATAACCTCTGCTAATGGGTGAACCGTCACTCCGCTTTATCCTGCTCTCTCATCACCCTCCCTGGATATATACACACACACAAAAAATCAGCAACAACTAGAAGTATGATGGGGTCTGCCAAATACTAGTGAAACTGACAGCTGCGCTCATTCCAAGAGACCTTTGGGTGGGAGTTGGGGCGTGTTATGGTAGGTCAGAGAGCAGCAGCGGGCTAAATGCTGGAGTTACGTAACGGCTATCATGGCAGTTTATCTTGCTGCTGTCGAGAGGAAGTTGGGGTTTTTGGCCTGCCTGTCTCCCATCTGTATGACATCCACACACATGCTGCCAGCAGTGAGGACCCTGAATGCTGGTGTTAATGGGAGTGTGCATGAACGAGTGACATACAGCATGTGCTGTGGGGGTGAGGCAGTACGTGTACATTCTTAAGATGCATATGGGAGGAGCTGACGGAACAAAGGGCTGGTCTGAGAACAGCCCTGTTTTTGTGGAAGCTGGGGATTTCCATTGCTACAATACCGAGTGGTGAGTATAGGGAGGGTGGGAAGGAGGGAAAATAAGACAGAGAGACATAACAGAGAAACTGAGAGCATGTTTCTTCCTGGCAATTCTGGAAAGGCCCTTTCCGACAATTTCTCCATTCCCCCAACTATCATCATTGTTCACTTCCCTTTCACTCCCCACACTCTTGATTAAGTGACTAGTTGCCCTGTTTTTCATTTTTCAGTGTTATTTCCCGCTGGCACGGACTCTACTGCTCTGACAGAGTGTACTCACAGCTCACAAATGTATTGATTTCAAGAGAAGCTACCAAGTAGGCTGTAAACATGTAAACAACAACTATGTATTGTGCCAACCAAAGATAGTAAAACAATCCCAACACAAGGTCCACTTAGAAGTTTTTCTCTGGAGCTTTCAACCACATTGCACAGCCCTCATCAGGAGATGAATCTGAAATGAGCTCAGTAGCTGCTCTGATTGTATCCATAGCATCTTTAGGACTCCTGACAAAAAGCTAGTAAGTGGACCTTGACATGAGACTGTTTGTGAAACTATAGTTACCAAGGTCGATGATGAATTTGATGCCTAATTTCAATCCAACATTGACAAGATTCTACAGATGAATTCTTTATAGTTGATGAGCTTACACGTCAACTCCATCTGACCTTGTGACATGGTCTTGCATTTGATTCTACCACTCACAGGCAGCCAGTGAGGAGAGAAAAGGATAGGGATATCATGTTCCTGTCTTCTAGTAATGGTCAACAGACCCGTGGCTACCTTGAGTAAGCTAAAGGGGACTTCTGGTTTGAATAAAGAGAACTGCATCAGTCCAAATGAGAGGAAACAGAAGAATCGACTACTTTTTCAAGATCTCTGGTTATTACAGTACTTTTAAACAAAATATATTAACAGCTTATCTAAATGCCTCTCAGACAACTCCACCACAAACTACAATTAGATTTGTGTAGGATATGTCACATCACGTGATATCAGTCACCAGTTCCACTGTAGTCACACCCATAATCCCTCTGACCGCTCATTATGAAAAACAGAAAGGAGAAACCCGTTTTCTCCACTTCCTAAAGGCCACCACAGGTCATGACCACAAAATTATTTTTGCAACGCACACTCATGACATGCACGCTGCTGCACACAGTCCCACCCTGTGTGTTATGAACTATCTGTTAGATGGAGTATCCCCAGCTATATATACACTCACACCTGCTCTTGCAATGGTGGCAAAGGGCTCAGATAGTAAACTATGCTCTCTCACCACCATCCATCATACGGTGGCTGTGTGGAATGTAGATTGAGTGACCAGAAAAATAGAAACAAGAAAAATCTCATTGATGTAAAGCAATGTAACACAATGACCCTAATAAATACCACTTTACCAGGTTCAGTTTTTATAGACACTAATAAACAGGGCTGTTGCTGGTTTAGCAACCGAGAATGAGGTGATAATTCTAGGAAAATTATAAAATACAACTGATCAGTTGAATGAATACATTTTTTTCATAATAATCATCATCAAGATGATTGACTCGAGAATAAGAACAGGGTCAACTGTGAAAAATAGATGGTGTGCCTGTAATAAACCTCCCAAAAAGGGACAGGAGTATGATGTTTAAAGAGAAAAGATTCTAACTGGTTGCCACAAAATATGTGACACTGAAAAACCACCCAAAGAAAACCACCCTCTGTCCCTCCACGGAAATTCCAGGGCCCAAAAGTCCCACACAATTTGTGATGAGCAATCTTAGCTGCATATATGTGCTGTTAAGCTGTAGGACTGATCTGTTACAAACAGACTTTCAAATAAAGTTCTTAAATGGATAAACAATAGTACACCTAAAATCAGTTGGTAAAATGCGGTAATGTTGTATGCCTACACTCTCCCGAATGTATTCAGTAAATAATTATTCTCTTAAAACTTATTTCTTCCTTAAACAGCGCACTGCAAGACAGTTAGTAAGTACACAACAGACAAGCATGTTGCATAATGTGAGCTGGGATGCTAGCAGTATGCTACATTTTGACATGGAGGCTAGGAGCAACTCTTACAGGCACAAAACAGGGAGGGATGGACTATGCTATTGGTGTCACAGATGAGAATGTGATGCTAGAAAGTCTACTTGCAGCACAAGCATGTCTATGTTGTTAGTGGGAGACATATCGAATGTACATCACAATAGTAATTAAAATGATCAACCTCAGCCACATCCATTTCATCATCAAAGGCAATCAGCTGCAAGAGAAGAAGTATAGGGGGCAGAGTTAGTAGAGCTAGATTAGTGAGTCACAGTAAAGCTGGATCACAAGTGTGCAAATGTAAAGCTTGTCTCAAAGACACACGCAGCATGTCAAGGTAGTGAAAACAGTGAGAGGATTGCATGTTAAAGCTCAAAACCAAACCACATTTGGCAATACAATGATTAATTACTGTAAAAACACCCTCCCACCTTGTTTTATTGTTTTACAATATTGAAATCACATATTGATATTAAGCTTGCTTGACAATGATTGAAAGATTTAAAAGAAAGAAGAAAAAGAAAGATTTAAATAATGAATGAGTTTCAAGTATTTAGCACCTTTAAGTCAATTTAAGTAGAGGCATATAAGATGACATGTCTGTTAAAACATATTCTATTCATATATGTCTTCTGGAAAATATTAGCTAAAACAGACTAGCTGAGGTCCTCTGTGAGGTTTCTCAACAGTGGCTTTCTCTTTCCCATAAAGCTGCAACAACAAAAGTTGTCGTATACAGGGCCTCCCCATTATCTTGGCCATGAAACCATGTAAACGTTTACATTATATTTATTACACTGGAACACAAACAAGTCACAAGCAAACAACACGTTTCACCTCCACCAACTGCCTCAACAGTTATCTAAAAGAGCAACCTTGTATGTCCTATGATACATTAAACACAGTTGTTGCCTTTTTCAAACGCATTCCTCCTTCACATCCTGATGACAGTAGTCATGTGGTGTTATGCTACA
>NW_023339740.1:5880614-5880738 GCF_004916995.1 Morone saxatilis | reverse complement strand
TATATATATATATGTTATATATTGTTGTAATATGTTTTAGCTCTGAATACGTCAACGTTGAATTTTGTTTGAATTGGTCATCATTGCTTGTAAAAGATGAGAGGTATGTTGTATTTCTGCTGCT
>NW_023339740.1:5879854-5880476 GCF_004916995.1 Morone saxatilis | reverse complement strand
TTTCTCTCCTCCCTTTTGTCTTTTACTGCCACCAGTTTTGGTTGTGTCTGCATCCTATTGCACATGCATGAGGTACAAATACAACAGGGGCTCATAAAAACATGCTCTATAGCGGTCAGAAATTCCACCAGAAACTAAAACATACAGCCAGCCATTGCATCCAAAGTAATGCCCTCAGTTTCATGTATCAACATCTACATTCCTGTTATGAGTTAACTGTGTACAAACAGTACTGCTATTGTTGTTGAACAAGCTGACAGAGTTGAAGCTACAAATTAGAGATTAGTACAAGAGGTCATTAGTAGCCAATAAGATCATTAGTAGCCAATAAGGTCATTAGTAGCCAATGTATGTTGTATGTGTCAAATGGTGGAGTGAGAAAGTCAAAGCATGTATCATTTATCATTTGGACTTACTGTTTGATAATGTACTTCGGGAAGAAAGCCATCTATTTTTATTGTTAAATGTGTACCAGTGTTTTCCAAACATAAAACTGGACATGACCCCAAGTATCCATAAACTGCCCTGGCTGCAGTGATTTAAAATAAAAGACTATGACATTTGTAGATTTTTTCTTTTCAGTTTGCTATACAGGTTCCAGATTCAACCGAGCAGAGCTCAG
>NW_023339740.1:5878435-5879810 GCF_004916995.1 Morone saxatilis | reverse complement strand
TTCCAGTAAGTTCAGCCCAATAGGCCAGGGACACTGTAACCCTGAGATGTCATGTGTTTCATGTGTGGGTAAAATCTTACGACTACAAGTAGATGATGAGAAGGAGGAACACCAGAGGTACGTACTTTCTCCCCATAGCCCCGGTCTTTTGTCATCATTTCCCTCAGTGTCTGCAGTACTTTGATGCACAGACGCTCCTCATTCTCCTCCAGCAGCTGNNNCAGCTGCTTGGTATGTTTGATCAGTCTGGTCAGGAGATGAGAAAGAAAAGTGAGGACATACGAATCGATTGATGAAAGCCGCAGTTCTCCAACCACCAAACTCCAACACTGAACACACCTCATCTCCTGTGGGAATCACAACATATTATTTTGGCTGTTTGCCATTATACAGTGATCTTCCTTTAGCCCCAACACATAGATTTGGAGGATAAGGGCCTGTCAGCACATTTAAATGTCTAATCCCTGCAACAACAACAGTTCTATGAGTCCCGCCACATTCCTTTTAATCCAATCTGAGCACTTATCAGCCACAAAAAAAACCATATTAGTGTCCACAATTGAAATGTCAGTTCCTGACAGTATATATGTTTAAGAATATATTGCATTTAATGCATACTTCCTATTACTACTAAAAATCTTCCGAAGCATCTCACTTAAAAAAAATTGTATTTTCTTACCCATTTATAAAACTCTACCAGTGGGCCAAATGCTAACCTTGTAACCATGTATTATCTAAACTACACAATACAAAGAATGCCATTTTTCTACAGCTATACCAAAAGTACAACATAAACTGTATATAAACAAATACAAAAAAAAAAGAAAAGTTATCTAAGCCTAGGTCAAAACAAATACATTTTAGTGGTTGAAGATTTATACTTACTTTGATATGAATCCTCCACTTTCACATTTCTTGCGAGCTTCCGTGTTCTCAGGAAAGAGCAGCTCTGGACGATGCAGGACATCCACCAGCACCGAGAGTTCAGCCTGGACCAGCGGCCTCAGACGATCCTCCAGTGCTGACACTATGTCCTGCAGAGCACAGTGACATACAACCACAACTTAGACTGACCAGAAACTGTACACTTACTAAAAAAAAGACTAAAGCATGTTGACTTAATGAAACCACAGTCTTAAATATTAGTGTTAAACTTTTTATTTAAAATATAAATTAACCAACTTATTATCACATTCCTGCATACACTGTACTACAACACTTTTTGACTTACTGACTGTTGACATAACAGCCTTAATAATATAGCTTTTATATGATGATTTATGACATAATATCAATGTATAACAAGGGAAACTGAGGGGGGACTGAATCTTCTGAAAAGGAAATCAAAAGCAAATGAGAAGGAAATCAAAAGCAA
>NW_023339740.1:5873777-5878410 GCF_004916995.1 Morone saxatilis | reverse complement strand
AGACGAAAACCATGTATTTTGTGAAACTCTGAGGACATCCCAAACATCCTAACGAACTATCATGAGAGTAACCCGACAACTTCCCATCTGTACCAGGGGGAAGGCCTAAAGTAGCCTCTTCGAAAAAGCTATTTGTGTTCTCTTAAGAAGAGAATTGGATTGAAAATTAATGTTTGTAATAGGACGTATATTATATCTATCATGCTCTCTACGACAGGGAGGGGTGTTCACCAACTGCAAATAACATAAACTTACAAGTAACATATTAAGGCACAATAATTATCAAGAAACCCGTATCGGCAAAAACACCTGAGATTAATAGTGATCTGAGGGAGGTATGATATCTACCCCGAAAATGAATGCAAAGGATCCTATTCATCAATATATCTCAACTACCAGTGTATACCTTTAAAGTAAGGCCAAACTGCTGGGACAAAAAACCAGCCCTGGCCAAACCCCATAGTTTTTTTTAACACCAAAAGAGATTAGGTAGTGTCTTCTTGTCTAGGTCCACATCGCCCTAGTTCATTGATACCTTACTTCACTCCAGCACACACCGACCATAGTCAAGTTTCAAATGGATTGTGTGAATACGTGCTTGCTATTATCCTATATCTGTTCACTATAAGCATGAGAGAGTACTAAAATCTGCTAAAACAGGGGGAGCCAATAAAAAAAACAAATGCCGTCTACCACCTTCCAATGTACTTTGCCATGAACAACACAACGCAAGATTCTCGATATTACCTCCGCAAGAGATTATAACTTAAAATACCTAACCTGGGGGGCAGGACACATCCAACTAGGCCGAGGCCATGCAATCCGACAGATAAGTATCATGTGGGAAAAAGTCCAATGCGAAGAGCACCAAATAGAACCTCCCTCACGAGATATTCATTAGTATCACAAACATCCCTATTATATTGATGTTATTGTGAAAAGTATGTTGTAAACTCATGACTGTAACTAAATTACATGACAACATATATATCATATACCCCGATAAGTTATGTCGTTTCATAATAGTAATAATCCAACC
Source organism: Morone saxatilis (assembly GCF_004916995.1). Lineage (NCBI taxonomy): Eukaryota > Metazoa > Chordata > Actinopteri > Moronidae > Morone > Morone saxatilis. The sequence goes on along the minus strand of NW_023339740.1, from coordinate 5,877,371 downwards.
TCGAGCACAGAGTTTGGTTGAAGCAAATACAATAATAACGGTTAAGTAAAATATATGGTACAAGTATATAAAAGGTTGTTCAGAAAATAGCACCACAACATTAGAGACCCAGATACGCACTCTACACGCCACGATCACAAAGAAACACAATCATAAGGATAAATTATGATGTGATTGTAAAATAACCCAAATAGATATGATATATAAAAAGACAACAATCAAATCATGAAAGATCAGTATGTGTCTGACAAACTTATGTGATGAAGCACGTGCGAAACACAAGCAATTTCCTCCTAAAGCTAATTGACAAATATAATACATGCTTTTACTTGCCATATTATCCAACACATGAACACACTATACTGCTTCTGAATACAACCCACAAGCCAAACTCGCACCCAACCCCAGAAGTTCATTATTTGAGATTAACTATAATAGAATAACCTAGATTATTGATAAATAAGATCAAACTACAGCTATCCATAAAAAATATGTCACTATAGAGGGTCGTTTAGTTTACTAAATGAACACAGGTTGGGGAACCACACTGCACACACACATACAGAACATGACCAACAAAACGACACTTCAGCAGACACAGCAGAATAAGGCTACTCTATCTACTACTACACAGTATACTACTCTTCTTTTCTCACGCACCCACAACACGAACCAGGGTCAACATATCCCCTTACACAATCAAAGATGAAACCAACGGCGGCTGGACCACACAAAGATCAACACACAAACCAAATAAACCACGACAGGAGACCAACCGCAGGCAATACAACACACACATCGACACCACGTATCCCTGCTCATCTCTTGTTGCCTTTGCACACCCAATAGACTTTAGACCTCAGTGATAAAGCTGGATAAACAAACTTCTAAAGAATTAAAAATAACCTCTAGAACACATTACAAGATTCTTCTGGCATGAATTTAAGATTTAAGTAAGTCTCTATATCCCTGTATCTCTCACACTAATCTTTCCGAGGACTATAAAAATCTAAGCGAATACAACACTCATTTTTGTCTGCTGTCAACATCACGTAGTAGGCCCACCTGATATAGTTAATCATGTAAAGTAAAATAATAATTTTAAAAATTATTACGCCATGTATGACAATCACAGATATTTTATAAACGATATAATGAATATGATAAAATTGTTCTCCAGCTCTAAGATCTACTGCTTCTAAAGTAATACGATTCTAGCTTTATAATCCACAGTCGCCCTGTACATAAAGTGTATCTACAAGTTGCTAGTGTATCAATATGAGCATCATATAAACCCTATAACGTATAAAAATAACAAATACAAATATAAAATATAACCTACCATATGCCTTATAAAAATTAGGTAATCAAAAGACATAAGTAAGAAGAAAAACAACATACTTGGCTCACCATGTTGACTGAAAGGAATCACCCCCTGATGAACTAAAGGAAACCCAAACCATCTTCTTCCATTATGAATGGCTATAAACTGATCTATAAAAGCAATAAGTCCGCTGACCTCTCTCAAAAATATTAACCATTAAAACATAAATACAGTCAAACTACATACGTTACCAGAAACCTTATAAACAGACTTTAACAACAAAGTCTAAACAACTTGCAACGTGACATTACAGAGATGATGATGATTCCATTCTAGGGTCCCAACCTCTTAACTTCGCTGCTTGGTCCGCTCCATAAAACCGCCACAGCGGCTCCACATCCCCTCGGTCTGTACCACAGAATAAAGAACCAGCAGCCGGCGGTTCCAGGTCATCAAGGGCTCGCTTACCTAATATTACAACCCAGACTTTCTTGTTCTGGTACACTGTGCTTCTGTTTGACTTGCAGGCATGGCCACAGTGACCAAGTGGCTGCTCAGCTCAGAGAAACAGCACTCAGAGGTATTACAAGGCACAGAGTAAGACGGAAATACATGGTTTCTACAGTATGCAGTTCTACAGTCGAGGCTTCTCAGTCGCCTAACAACTGTTGTGACTTGTGACTGTGACTCAGCCGTCTTTATATTCAGGGAGGTTGCATTACAACTTAGACTGTTTAAATTGTAAAAGCATATGTGTCATATCTTAAAGGTGAAGGTTTACAGGAAGTTTTAAAGTCACAGCGAATGAGCTGTAATTCCATTAAATAGATGTTGCCTTCCTAAAGAAAAAGATATAATAAGCTTTATTTTGTCATGTTTAGAGATGTGTTGAATTCAAATGGATGAAGAAGGTGAAAATGTGGGGCTGTAATTCCCACCACATTACAGAGTGGTGTCAAAGAAAGGCTCCCAGGACGCGTCAAAAGGGCAGGAATGAATTGTGTGTAGTTTCCTTCAAAATCCACATGCTGAAATGAACCCACAGGTAACAGCGACAAAAGACGCGACAATGGAGTGGTAATACTGAGTCTTTTTTCTTTGAATGGCATCAGTGGCATTGCACATGGCTGAGAAAAAACCCCATATGGACCAAATCCACAGAAGGTCCAAATACAACGCCGCCTATGACAACTCCAAAGTGGAGCCACAGGGTGACCGAATAAATGACGTTGTAAGAAATTAGTAAGTAATTTTCCAGTTCCCTCGCCTCAAAATCAGTGTTTGTTATAAAAAGAGAATAGGTTACAGATGCCCTGAAATACGGTCTGCGGTATAACAAGCTTTTTATGTTTTTGTTCCCCAATTGTGAATTTTAGAACTAACAAGAAAGAATTGTAAGAAAAGAGGTCCAGTTCTACAGGATTTAGTGGCACCCTAGCAGAGTAGAAAAGAAACGACTCGCGTCTGTATTTTGACGACCTGGGAATAAGAACGACTCTGAAAGTGTGTAGGAAGAACTAGGGTGGCAGTGAAACTCATAAGAAGCCGCCTGTCTTCTAGAGCCAGTTCTTGGTTTGATAGATATATATATATGGGACTACTGTAGAAACAATGCGGACCTATAATAAATGTACATTTGTAATGTATGAAAAACATAAAGATAAATCATTTTTCCAATAAGAAAATACATTATTGTTTGTTTCATACAGTACAAATGTACTATTTATTATAGTAGCTATCATTTCTAAAAGTATATTATATCACTAAGAGATTCAGATTGGCTAGTGTGTTGATTATAGTACTGCGTGTGCTGTCTAGTGGTAGAGTCTAAGTGGTAGAACAAAAGTGCTATTAGGAGGTGTGAGAAACATAACTATTATTGTTGTGTTGAATCATACTCTCTTGTCCGGGAATACGTTGGTGAATAAGCAAAAACAATCTTGGGAAACTCTATAACACTTTCATGAGTAGGTTGGTCTCGGAATTGGAATTGTTTTTTTTTTCAGTAAAAAAAGCATTTCACAGGTCATGCGTTTCCTGTGTAAGTAGAGATAACAGCAGAACTGGATAAGTCAGTATTCACTGGAAGTCTGAAAAATGTCTGAGTCATGTGTTACAAGAAAATAGGGTGTAACAGCTTGGCCTATGACTAAAAATTATATTTTTTCCCATAATGTTTGAAACTGCTCCTGCAGCACTCTTGCCGTATTACCCACAATTTATGGCATTGGTGGGGACTCTTAATAGGCCCATTGTCTTACACACACACC
>NW_023339740.1:5826674-5873677 GCF_004916995.1 Morone saxatilis | reverse complement strand
CACTGCAGGTGGCAGGTTGCGGTGGCAACAACTGAATGATTTAGCATTTTTTGACACTATTTCCCAAATGAGATTAGGTATTTTGATAGTAATACAATGTTTATTAGAAGCCTTGGTTGACAGCCTGTTAGCATTCTTGAAGCTGATATTACTTTTGAAAGGCAATTTCTTTTGTCCAATTTAAGAGCCATAGTTAATGTTAATGAACTCTGAAGCCGATTTCTTCTCACTTGAATAGTTATTCAGAAGCCTGGGAGTTCAGTGCTGAAAGCAAAAAGAAAGAGCCGCAAATCTTTCTTCTCCTCTCCCTTTCAGGGAATAAGCCTGCGTTTGCTTGAAATGGAAATATTCACACTGATGCAGTGCATAGCAAATGAGAGTGTGTGGGGAAAGTAGTTAAAGTTTGATTGGGCGTATCCTAGCCTGCACTCTCTTTAATGATGTTGGGAGTGTCCTCTGAAAATTGAAAACACCCTTCTCTATTCAGTCTCTCTCTGCGTTTTCCTCAGGCCCATGTTGCTCCATCTACAGTGTTTTCTTTTGCTGTTGCTCTCTCTGCGATGCAGCCATCCTGCCGGTCACGACTGGCTGCTCCAGAATACTCTACTGAGCTGTGTGACAGCATTTGGACGAGGGGTCCCAAGACATTACCGAACCCACCCCCTAACGCACACACACACCCCTTTTTTTTTTTTTATACCTATGCAAATTACAGTCAAAATGCAAAGGTAGACTTCACTTATTCTAATTATTTTTGACTTTTTCTGCTACTAGTACTTAAATTGCACCAATCACTGGTATTTAGGTGTTCCACAGAACCAGAAAGTTTCAAATGTTTGCATTATGCCTTTCCAAGTAGCACTATACGTTGATAAATATATTGCAGATATCATTGTTGTGAGTGTTCTTAGTGTTCTTCTTTTCCATGAAACTTAATTTGGTGTAGAACTTTGTGATATACCATATAAAATATATCTATATACTATGTCAATTGAAGCCAACACCAAGTGCCAAAAACTGCAGCTCCTTGAATAGCCACTTGAGCCTGGCTCCAAAAGTGAGTTAATCTCTATAAACCTGACCTTAAAATGCCAAACTTCACAGCAGAAATAAATATGTTTACAGCCTGGTACAAAAAACGGTTTCAGTTTCTAATCCTAACCCTAATTTTCCTCTTTGTGACTACACTGGGGGTGCATTTTTATATAACTCACCCATTAAAATTATATAAAGGTTTAAAGTTATGTAAAATTAAGTGTGTGACCGCTTTGGCCACCTCAGCTCCACCAATGCTCCACATCTTTGCACATTTGTGGATTATACCCGGGTGCTGGCGGATGATGGTGACAGCTATCAAATGCATAAAACAATTCACAGTCAACTGTCTGGTCAAGGACAAAGGTCGGACCCAATTAAAGAATAACTATTTTTAAAAAAACTCTAAAAAGCATCAGTAAAAGCATCAAAGTATTTTATTTAGAAATTTGCACCTGTGGGTCAGTGTGGCTTTATGTGGGATTGTATGTTTTCTGTTCAATAGAAATATCTCAAATACCATGCATAATCAGTACAATAAGATGAATGCTGATGAATATGGCGTTTCATTATAAACTCAACCTGACTTCTTACTTTCTTGTAATACATTCAAACCGGGGACAATGCAGATATTTAGGTGCGAGAATTATTTCACAAGAACAGACAGGCTGCAATTACAGGACACTTTTTATTTTACAAAATATTATTTATTTTATTTATTTTGTGCATTTTAGAAATATGTGACCAAAATTGAAATCATTTGTATAAACATAGGGCTACTACTTGGCTATGTATCTAATCAATACAGACAAAAAGAACAAAGTTCATTCTGTGCAGTAGGCAGTTTAATACTTTAGAATAAAAAAGTACTTGTACCTTTTTTAATCCAATTCAAGCTCCTCTCTGCCCAACCGACTATGGCACAAATGACTATATTACCACTACTGAAATAACCTGATGTCTTGTACTACTCTGCCATCAAATGTTGTCACTAATGTATTTTATAAAAAGCACTACTACTTCCTGTTACCCTTCATAAACCGGGCTGGTCTGTTGCGATACATACTGAGAGAAAAACACTAATTTTTACAGTTGCAGTTGCCTTTCAACCAGTTACATTATTTTACTAATGTTTTATTTAACTACTGTTTTTTTGTTTTGTTTCTGTTTTGAATTGATTATCATCATCATCCCATCACGCCGGCTTGAGTGATCGCTGTTAGATGAGATGTTTGGTTAAATGATCAAATACATTAAAATGAATTGAGAAAAAAAAATAAATTATTTGAACTACACTGAAATTGAAAAACAAACAAACAGTATGTCTTGCTACTGACCTGTAACCTCTCAATGATGTTTCTGTAGTCTTTAGAGGTAGTCAGGCCAGAGTCTCGTCTGGAAGTGTTCTTAGCAGATAGTCTCCAGCTGAGGATGCTCTTCTGCACAACATTATTGGACTTGACAAACAAGTTGTTCACCTGACTGTCCAAGTCCACCGGGATGGCAATGGCTCTGCTCTTAGCTGGGTAGAGGTAAGAATGTAGATATTTCTGTTTAATGCTGTCAATGTTTGCCACAGTGCCCTTTCTAATATAATATCAGAGACTGGAGGTTGGTTTCAGTCCAGTATCTTACCCACGTCTGAGAGTACTTTTATGCAAGCCTCCACTGAGGCCTTCTGAACAGGGTTAAGCCAGTTACAGTGGTATACCCTGAACACTCCCTGAAGCAGTTGTACAAATACTGGCTGACGAGTCTGTAAGACAGCAAGAGAGCAGATGATAAGAAAGAACACAATGAGAAATACAACAGACTGTGTAGAATAGATGGAGGATAAAAACTGTGATTGACAATTTAATAATTAATAAAGTAAGTGTGTTCCCTGACAAGGTTAAACTTTTACACAATTTCTGCTGGAGATGTCAATGTGAGTATTCTATAGCACCTAGGGTGGAGGGGTCTACAGCTTTGGGTCCTGTAGGCCAGCTGTTTATGATCATGTGCAGTCCCAACACATCCCACCAAACCAGTGCTTAATAGAGAGTACAGTCGATTTCTCTCAGAAAGAACAATCTTTTAGCAGACCACAGCCCTAGAGTACAATAAATACCTCAGTTATCTTTCCGAGAATGATGGCCTGTTGCAAGAGAAAGAGGGTCGTGATGTCATCATGTATTGGTAAACCTCAGCAAGCAGAGTTCTCAGAATGTGCAAAGGCTTACAAAAAAGAAAATTAACTGTTTCTAATGGGGCCAATTTGGAACAAAACAACTCCACATAAAAGGAAAACAGGGTGTGAAGTGGGCAACTGTATGTAAACTACACCACAGAGTTACCGTACAAGGGGGATTTATAAAGGGTTTTGGTCATGGCTCATTGGGAAAGTTGTGGGCAACAAGACACTGCTACACCAAGGTCTAAGAAATGGAGTGACCACGTTGCATGAGTACATCATCTGCACCATGTCCCAGTAAAACCTTGTGCAACACACCCACAGATCTGGGAACAACAGAGTCTGTGTGCTGACTAAGCTATGAAGATGTGAACACTCACACAGATACTTCTTTACATTCAGTCTGTCGATAAGCAGAAGGGTTGGGAAACAAAATGTGGGGGGAGTGACCATTACTTACATACATATGGTGTGCCATCTATGCAAAGGGAAGAATGATATTTTATAGTGTGTATTATTGTATATATGTGTATATAGACTTTCAATGACAATTGCAAGACTGCTTGTAATATGCATTTCAAAAGCAATACTCCATAGTCCAGATTACCTGCAGGCTTGTGCTCTGGTCAGAGAAAGGAGAGCTAAAGAAACATGTGACAATGCTCATGACTGTCTCAGTTACATAACGCTCCAGCGTGGTATCTGCATGCTTCCTGTCACTGGTGTTGTTGCACACCTAGGCAAGGACAGAAAAGATATTAACATGACACACAGCCACTGGATCACACTTCCTGCATGTGTGCGACAGGTGAGACACTGCATGCTGTATTGCCATAATCGGCCAAACCCATGATATAATACAGAGCACGACAGCACAGTTAGCCTCACTTTGAGATGTCGAATTCATTGTGACTTACTCGACAAATGTCCACCAGGAAGTTCTCAAACAGCTTCCACATATGGTTGGAGGTATAAATCTCCTTCATCTCTACCTCTGTGTCGACATAGCAGTGGTTCAGGAAGTTGATATAGGCAATCTTCACCTGTTACGACAAAAACAAACATGATGAGGCACATGTATTAGGGGTGGATCCACGGACAGAAACTAGCTCTCAAACACAGACTATAAACATGTATGCCACATATAGCATGTGTGCGGCAGGCTAGTTAGTTTCGCAGAATGTTAATAACAGGGTCAGAACCTATAAAAATGCAAGATACACATACTGTGTCATTGTACATATCATCACCTTCATTTATTGCTATCTGGAACACCTGCCCAGTTTAGGAAGGACACCGATATGTCTTAAGAACTGTTTTAATTTAGGTGCATCCATTTAACAAGGTGCTGGGAATGTTTTCTTATCAGGTTTGGTTCATTGTAACTCAACAGCATCAAGCAATACATGTAGACTTGTTTGGCTGCACATTCATGCACATGTAGCTTTTGCTGCACCTGTAGAGTGTGCCGTCAGTTAACTAAAACTTTGTTTAGTGAAGATAAAACTGATCACCAGTCTTCTAGTTTGTCATGATTTTTTCATACATTGAAATGTAGAAGGACTAGGGATGTCACGATACCAGAAATGTAGTAGCCGATAACAATATCGGTGAAATTTCACAATTCTCAATACCAATTCAATACCAAGGTAAAAACCAAAACCAAAACAACAAATCCCACTTTACCTTCAGTTCTCTTTTACACACACGTAGACACACACACACACACACTTTGGTCTGTGTAGTATGGCTGCGCAGTGGAACGGTGCACCACCACTCCTGAGGCTGCTACATCTTTGTGCAGGCTTTTTGCATTCACATGGGGGTTTTGATTTGCCTTTCTGACCAGCATAAGAGCAGTTCTCTCCAAGAGTTTTCTTGGTCTTTCAGACCTCATCTTGACCTCCACAATATTCATAAACTGCCATCTCTTAATTACATTTCGCAATGTGGAAACTGCAAGCTCACAATGCTTTGCTTTCTTCTTGTAGCCTTCTCCTGTATTGTGCACATCAATAATTTTCATTTTCAGAGTCTTACATTGTGGCTTAGAGGAATCCATGGTTGGTCAGTGTTCCCACAAGGTTTGAAGAGTCAGAGTATTTGTAAGGGGTTGAAATTGGCACGAGCTGACGTTTCCTAATGATAATTGTTGCCATGCCTCAGGCCTAACAAGCTGATGAAGGTCAGAGACATTGTAAAAATAATCTGAGACTGCAGAACTCTTGGGTTTCCCGAACTTTTGCAAATGCCACAATGTTTTTATTTTTATAATTTTGTTCATTTTACAAATTAAAATTAAACAATGCATAAATGTTTGCTGAATATTGTTAGATGAATTAATATTGTAAGGGGTAGTCTCATTTCAATCGCTATCAATTTGTTTCCTTGCGTAAAGACTATTAATACTAGATAATACACATTTCAGCTGAAAATAAATAAAATGCATTATTCATACCTCAGGGATACAGTCTTCATGGGTGACGACCCGTACGATATCATCCAGGGGCAGCAAGGAGTTACACTTGATCTCGGTGTAGACGTTCTTGCCCTCAGTGCAGACAGCCAGAAGTTCCACCAGGTGGATGTGGTACATGAGAGGGCTGTTTTCATCCATGCGGTCCCGCTCTGAACGCATCATCTGGACTAAGGTCTGGAAGGAGGCACGGTCGTTGTAGAACACCAGGACGTCCTCGCCCGAGTTCACTAGCTGAGTTGTGGAGAGTACAGTTTTATTACTAAAAAGGTAATTGTTCTGTGACTTAACATTATATATTACCATTAGTGTCACAACTGTTTCATTTCTGAGTTACTACTCTATAGTAGGTATTAGCAGCAGTACTTTTTTTGTTTCCTTTTGGTATAAAGATCATAGAACTGACCTCAGCCATAACAATGTCCTGACACTTCTTGATGAACTTGTTCTCGGCCTTCACAATGGTCTGCAGGAACTTGAGATACTGGACATGTCGACCATGAGTCTCAGTACAGTGAACAAAGTGCTGAACCACTCGCTCGTTGATCTCACTGCACAGCTGGAAGTTATTCATGAAGATGTGCTGCATGGTGACTGCCTCTAGGATCTGAAAGAGTTGGAAAAAGAGCGGCCAAAAACGACAGTCTGTGAAAATTAATGTTGATGTGTGAATTCCAGATTTGTTTTACCATAAGATAGCATTCTGAAAAGTGAACTGTATCAGCTGTAGAAACCAATCTGTAGGAGTAGACCTGAGATGCCTGTACTACTCACCCCTGGGTTGAGAAATAAGTTGATATGCTTGTGGAGAAGAGCCTGATTCGGCTGATTCCCTGCACAGAAATTCTGCAGGAACTCATGAGCCAGTTTCATTATCTCCTGCATTCGGACATCCTCGCCCTGATGCAGATAACACAGAGTCAGACTTCCTTTTGATTTACATCACATTAATGGGGAGCTGAAAATGTGTAAAAAAAATGCAGAGCTTTAAAGCTTCCTTATTATTTTACAATATTCCGTTGCAGTGTTGCACCTTCTCATAGGGGATCTGTAGGAGCTCTAGCACTACGCTGTGAGCTCCCATGTTCCTCAAAAGCCTCTGCTGCTGTTTCTTACTCTTCTTCCCTGAGCTTCCCTCCTGGACACACAGCTTACTGAGCCGCAGCAGGATCTGAACACACACAGCAGGAGGATTTTAATCACAGGCAACAAGTCACAAACATTAAAATACAAGAGTAATATACAAATGAACAAACCTCTTTTACAACTCTGTAGTTGTAACTGCTGGTGGTTTCTGTCTTCTTCTTGTCTGAACCAGGTGAGTCTCCCTGTAAAACAAGAAGCAAGGTCTTATAGCATTGCTAGAGGCTTTCAATGGACCTTCCTTCTTCATCAATTCAACAAATGTTTTATGTTTTCATCTTCTCTGACCTTCTTTTTGTTGTCAGACTCTGAAGGTCCATCTCCGTCCATTCCATCTTCTCCTTGCCTCTTATAAACCCACAGTTCAGACTTCTCCACAATAGAACGCAGCTGGTCCAGATCTGACTTGATCTGCTTGTAGTTATCCACATCCTGACTGGTCACCAGCAGCTGGACCTATTTGATTTGCATTAACTTAAACTTAATCTCAGAAATCCTTACATTTCTCACTTCTCACTTGTGTACTAAGAAGTGCTAGCCTAGATATGTCCATGGTCAGATATTAAAATGAAGTATTAAAGAAAGGAAACCCCTACTTGTTTGAAGGCCATGAGGACCTCCTGCCTCTGACTGAAGTGTCTGAAGAGCAGGTGAAGGGCTCCAGACACGAGAGGAGGGTAATCATGCATGGTCAGGTGCAGAAGGACTCTTAGGAAGGTACGGCCACCGTGGTCATCCAGGTCTAGTGGAGTGTTCTCCTCACTAAAAAGGTAATTGGAACAGAAATTACACAAACTTCATCTTGCTGGATCTAGCTTCAGAATAGCTCAGGATAGACTAGCAAGCTATGGATTACCTTCCTCCGAAAATCCCCTCTGCCTGTTCTTCAATGTTTTCAAAGTCAAGGTTTCCTAAAGTTATTAAAATATCAATAAGTCAAAGAATGAAATTTCAACATTTACATGAAATAAAATGTTTAATAATGATAAAACTTGACCTATAAATAAGACATTTTGACTTGTTATAGCAGGAAAACCAAAGGTGAAACAAAAAACGATGACTCCATCCAGTGTCCCAGTAACCATGTCAGTGAGCCAGAATGCACAAATACCAGGACCCTGGAAGTAACTCACCTACATGTAATGCACACATTATTTGTTATTAATCACACCTGTACTTTTCCTGCTATGACAAGCCACAATGTTTGTTGTAAAAAAGGTACATTAAATAAAGTGGCATCATACCTGGCATCTGACCTGAGACATTATTGGTTCCGTTCTGACTGGCAGTGTTGTCCGCTTGCGGGTTGTTCTCATCAAACTCACGTTTGAAAATACAAAGCAGGCAGGAGATCCTGTAGTCTAGCCGTACATTCAAAATGAACTAAAGGAAAAGACAAAAATGTTGCAACACAAATACAAAAAAAAAGTGTTTGCCATTGAGGAGGAACAAGTTTCCTGATGTCCTACCTGTAGAATCTCAATGACCTTCAGCTTCGTGTCCATGACCATGATGTCTTCTCTCTCTGGTTCAGTCTGTGCTTTAACCACATCTCCCTCTGGCTGATGAGTTGGTGTGGTGGGCAACAAGCCGCCTCCTCGCAGCACTACCTGGGTCATCAACTCACCAACTCCATGAATTGACTTCATCACATTACTGCCAGCTACATGCAGAAACAGAGAAATAATAACTTGTTTTTACTCTGAAAAGGCCACAGTCAATTAAGCATTAATACTTTGTAAGATTATTAAAAAGCAAAATGTATTAAAAGACCATTTGACTGACTTACAAAACTTTACAAGTCATAGTTAACAACATATCAATGGTATCTCTGTCTCAAATTCTGCTTCTGGTCATTTTGTTCTTTAAAAACGCATATAGTTGTGATTGTGGCTATGTTTAAATTACTTGCAGGCGCTGTATCTGTAAGAGCAGCTCAAGACTAAGGAAAAGAAAGTGACAGCTAAAATTACTTCTGACAATCTTAACTATCTATGGTGATACAACATCCAAGATAGAAAAGGAAAACCATCTTCAATGATATACAGTAAAGTGAGTTAAGCCTCAGGAGCTGGATGTTTACCTTTGTTTTCCTCTCCCTTCTCCATCTTGTTGATGGGGTAAATGGTGCTGACATGGACACAGTCTAATATGTTCAGTAAGATCTTTGTCAGTCGCAGCAGGTCACTAAAGTTGTAGAAACCAAAGTATATGAGGTTCCTTGCCAGGTTCACTACCTAGGGAGAAGAAAATTCAAAACAATGATTTATAATTGAACTAAACCAAAGTGACTTTGTCATTTCATACCATCCACAAAGAAGCATTACCTCAAAGGTAAGCTTGTTTTTCTCCTTGTCGGAGAAAGGAATGTTCTGTGACACCACCTCTCTCAGGTAGTTCTCCACAAAATCCATCGTGAGGCAGAACCGCTCTTTGATCTCATCTCTGGTGGTCCCATCGTTGTCATAGCTGGATAATTAGAGGACAATTACATATGAGAGATGCTGTCACACTGTTGAAATGGTAACACAAATCAATTACATATATAATCCATAAGACAAACTCACTCGTCAATAGCAATCTTAGAAGGAATCTCAGACCAAAGTCGGGCATATTTGACAGGTGTGACCTGCTCCTGGGGGTCACGGTCTACGTGCATGTGCAGCATCAGGCGGCAGAAAGACGCCCGCAAGTCAAAGGGCAGGTCCTCATCAGACATACAGCGCAGGATCAAATCTACATCCAGCTGACCAGAGATCTTGTTGATGGCCAGGTACTGACGGTCCAGACACATCCGGGCAAAGAGGTTCAGTTGGCACCTGTGAGGAAATATTAAGTGAAATATGAAATATTGAGTTTGGAGATGTCTTGTTTTTTATCAGAATTGAGTTGTTGTCATATTCAATATCCTTGAACATTACTTTGTGCCTGTGTGGGGTAATTATTTTTCAAAAAATGTCTTGCAGTTAAATATCTAAAAATAAACACAACAATTCATAAATGCCCTTTTCAACCAGACATGTGGCTGTTCAGGATTTTACAACAGTGCATATGCTTTCATATGTGTATAATCAAACACATCTGACCTGTAGTAACTGACCACGTCCTGGTCCTCCTTCTGGCCCTCCTTTGCATCCTGGGCCAACTCCCGAATGCTCTTACTCCGGATCTCCTTACAATTGTCTTTCCAGAACAGCCAGACCTCCTCTTCATCCTCTGCCTCCACTGGACTCTCTCCATTTGATGCTGTCTCAATCTCAAACCTCGACAGGACCAATCTGGAGAGCAGCATGAACATCATTTCTAAATGCCTTTTTTATTTTTGCAAATTAAATCGAAATAAGGAAAATGAGATGCTAACTTAGTTTCAATGAGGATATCAGCATTGGTAGGGTCCAGTACTGCATTGCAGATGAGCTCCTGTGTCACAGGGATGGACTTCTGCATGGACACGCAGAGATCTGAGAGGTAGTCCAAAAACCTGGGTAGAGATGACAATACATTACATTTTTCATAGGTCCGAGGGACTATATATATGAAAATATACAAATACATATGCCTTGTTTTTTTCCCACTCTCTGTGAGGGCCTCCTTTGTCCAAACATCTGGATCAGGCTGAGACATATTAGTAACAGCACCTGACAGGACTTTAACATAACACACGCACACACTAACTGTCAGCAAATTACCTGCAGAGCCAAAGTCATGCACAAGCACTTCCACTCATGTTCCTCTGCTCACACTTGAATACTTTTACATACATTTACATTCCTTAGCAGCTGTTATACAAACAAATCTGACCCAAACTGGCCACAGCCGCTTCCTCTATGCCAGTTCATGATATCTTTATGATGCCTCACCTCGGCTCCCGGTTCTTCCTCACTAGAGTGACAAATGTGTCTATCTCAGCAGCAGTGATATGTTTCTCCAGCAGCTTCCGGTTGTTGTGGAGCAGAGCTGTTATCGTGTCTTCCGCCAGCACATCATATCCTATCTGCTTCTGCATAAAGCGGAATTGCTTGGCTATGTATTCCTGTGAAAAGAAGAAAAGGAGGGATGATTATTGCAAAGAAAAGGCCTTGGTGTCAGGGGTCAGAGTTGAGCTGTTGTGTCCACCTACCTGGTTCTTCCTGTAATCCTGCTGGGAATGACGTAACACTCTGTAGCAAAGCCTGCAAATATGTCTGAAAGGAGCGTGGCGCTGGTCTCCAAGCTCCTCCAGTCGCAGCATGGGACCATCACCGCTGTCTGTAAAAGGGGCTTGGAGAAGTTTGAAAATCTGAAATGGAAATGGAGAGTTTTGACACCCAGAAATGTAGTTAATCATGAACTTTAAATCAGTGCCATAACAGTCTCCGATTTTTAAGACCAACCTGCTTCAAGATATTCTGCTCTCTCATGAGTTTTTGTCTTTCTCTGTTAGGTTTGTTAACCATGATCTCCAAAACATCCTGACCACTGTTGGGGATGTCCACCACAAAGAAAACCAGATCTTCCAAGAGCTTGGTCACAAACCTGAAGAGTGTACAAGTGAAAATGTAAACAGTAAAAAATTACAGACAGCTTTAAAAGAAGCAGCTACTTTAGCAGCTACAACTACTAATTGAAATCTATACAAATATATACATAATAACACCATATACATAAAACAGAATGCTGTAGTATTTAATGTCTACAGCTGATATCTGTCCCCACATACCTTCTTTCATTTTGTGTAATGGTGCCCTTTTCAAGCTTGCCAGCGATGGACGCCAGCACTTTACTCGCATCATTGGCAAAGTCCAAATCACGTACTTCTGCTGGTGGCACTGGTACAATGGCAAAAGCTTCCTTGTCCTCTTTTACTGCTGATGTTCCAATCTGGAAAAAAATCAATTGTTTTTAGTATATCTGTTAAGAAAACCTAAGCTGTGCTATATATCTTGACCTAGCCATCACTACTCACCCGTAACATAACAGGTTTCTCCTCCTCTTTGTCAATGGGGTTGTTGGTGCTGTGAACCCACGTGTTGGTGCACAAGTGTCTTAGCCTCACATAGGAGCTCCTAAAAAAGGAAATTGTTTGAGATGATAAGAAAATAAATAAACCTACAGGGCACAGGAAAAGGTATCATAGTGCTTCAAATGTCTGACAATGTTTGATCCCTGCAACAACCTGAATGGCCATCAACAGCCATTAGTCATATCAAAGTGTCAATTTGAGGGTGAACCTGCTTTTGGAATCTAGCTTGTCCTTCAGTAAGACACTGATTTCTTAGTTTTTCTTATCAGAGGATTGTTTCAGCACCATTTACACCAGTGTTTGTAGGAAACTCATCCCAAGACGAATATAAGGAGGTTTAACAGGCTCATTAAGAAGGCTACCTCCATTGTAGAGTTGACATTGGTTTTTCTTGAGGGAACTGTGCGTAAGATATTAAAGAAATGTAAGTGAAATCTCTTCATTTTAGATACACTTTGAGCTTTCCTCTAGAGCCACCCTCATTCCAAAACATAAACTGCGTACACAAGACACTGTATTTCACAGTCTGATGGAACAATTGCTAACAAATTTGATGAGCACATTCATAGCCCTTGAGGGAGTACAACCTTTTCATTTTATTGATCCCATGGCCTTTTCTATAGCACCATACTCAGAGTAAATTAATTAATCATACCCTCTTTCTCTCCCTCATCATGTTTGCGTCTAATAAAGACAAAATTGTAAAAAAAAACAAAATCTCTCCAATGTCAAATCAGCACCTTTAAACAATGCGACTGTTAAAGCTCCATTGAGATGTTAATATTTGTTTAGAGTCAAGGTTCATTAAACTAGCTGCTGGCCTTTACACAGCAGTACCAACATTACAGATGTCTGTGTATCTTGTGCACCTGTTTGTGCGTCTGTGTGGGTGTCTCTCAAAGGTCAGCAGCTACAAGCCTTGACAGGATTGACTGTATTTATAGAGTACCTCCAAAGACATACAGTAAGAGCAATGACATGACATGATGATCGTCTACAAATAACTCTGTGGCTCCGAGCTCACATACATCTCTGATATGCCTGTACCATATGAACCTCCTAGAATCCTAAGGATATCTGGGAATTGCCTACTGGTTGTCCCAAGACTCAGAAACAGAAACATGGGGACGCAAAATTCTGTTATGCAACACAAACCTGGAATAACCTCCTAGTTGATATTAGACTAGACCCTACACCGACCAGTTTTAAGTCAAAGCTAAAAACCTATTTTACACTGCCTACTCTACCGGCCAAATCTTGTCTTCTTAGTTTGGGTTGTAAACAGCTTTAATTTTTATAACTTTAATTTGTTTTGATTTAAATCAAATTGTGCATCTAAATGTGACAATATTTAATGTGTTCTTTAATGTTTTTATTTCCGCTTGATTTAAACTGCAGTAGTTTACTTATTTTTTTAATATCTTCTATCACTTGCCTGTACACTTTTTTAAATTGGAAATCTTTTGTCTTTGCTGTACTTTTTATTACCCTGTAAAGCACACTGAATGACCCTGATGTAATAAATGTACTATACAAATAAAGTTGTCTTGCTATGCCTTGATTTCTACTTGTCTCTGCCTAGTGGTTTAAACAGACTTACTAGTAACCAACTCCTAAACCTTTACTTGATACTTGCTGTGCTGTGACTAGAACATGATGAATGTCCCATTTACATAGAAGAGGGGGGCAGAATATTATAACACAGTCCAGCACTCTACCACCATTGTCTATGGCCTCATAAACAATGATACAATGATCATAAATCAACACCTCTCTGAAACGGTGCCAACAACAATCTTTAAAGAGAAATATTATGAGTAACACAAAGATTGGATTTTGGCATTAGAGAGGTCCACCTAATAAAGAAATAAGATGGTGTATATACAGTATATCCTTGCAACTCAGAAGTAACAAGTGAGCAAGATAGGCAAACAAACTTCCCTGGTAGGGAAGAGACTGTTTACCATGTGTGTGGCATTACATATTATCCAGTAGTGACCTGTACAGTATAATCTACCCTCCATTAAGCACTAAACCTTTACACATAGTAAAGTCTGAGCCAACTACGTCTTTCACACCTGCTGCACGTGTGTGAGACTGCGGGTGTGACTGTGTGTCTGTAGCTTGTCAGGCCTTCAGAACAGGCAGCAGAAGGTAGTCATAATCTTGGAAGGCATTACGTAAACGCCTACTAAAGCTAACAGGCTTACCTTTGTGTACCGGTTTTTCCACGCATTAATTAGTCCCCTGGTAAAGTTTGAGGGACATGGTTATTTCAGGTAGGAATGGGAGGCGCTAGCAGCAGCAGCCTGCAGCATGCAGGAACGCACCTGACTGTGTGACACAATGAAGGCTTTGACACAAGGTGGACCACTTCTGTTTTTATCTGATGTGTAGTGACAAGGACAAACGTGCCATTGTTATTTTAGAACTATGCATTCCATCTCACACAATAGTGTCAACAAGAACGAAGGAACCAACAGAGTCGCATTACAGATGTACAGTCAGCCTAAGAACAGTCAGTAGCAAATAGTAGCAAGAAACTACATGAAATATAACATCATTTTCATCCTAACTTAAACTTTTTTTTATTGCAACATCAAATATAAAATTCAGTTTGAATGATTTCAACTAACCTGGAAGTAAAGAGCAGATGTATTATTTGCGTTTGAGTGCTTACACAACAATTGCTTGTGGTCTTGTCAGACAAGTACATGTGTCCTTCATGGCATTTTTAAATTTAGTTTGCCCTCCCTCTTGTGCCTACAACCCACGCCTATCCTCAGCCTGATTACAATGGTAAATAGTAAATGGACCTGTACTTGTATAGCATCTTCCTAGTTTCCTATGCACGGCATCAGGAGCAATTCGGGGTTCAGTATCTTGCTCAAGATACTCGACATGTTCCCAGAAGCTGGATCAACCAAAACCAACAACCTTCCACTTAGGGGACGACCCGCTCTGCCTCTGCGCCACAGCCGCCCCAATGGTTTCCTATTTTATATCATAGTGAGACCTTTCTTGCTCTCATACACCAACATTCACACTCACAAAGGCATCGATGATTGCTTTACAAATAAGAGAAAGCACAAGACAATTGAGACTCCACTTTGATGGCATGACGACTTAAAAATAAACAATACTAAATTGACTATACACTGGGGAAGTCTGCATAGAAGCCAAAAATCTACCCCATGAAAAGCCACAGAAGTAATTAACGTCTGATGCCTGAAAAATAAATAAAATACTTCATAGATACTGTATGACCAAACAGAAAATTAGGCAACAATCTAATTTGAATGTCAAGTCGATAAGTGACGAGAACAAACAGCTGGTAACCCAGACATAACAGACTCTACATTACAAATGGGTTCTTGTCCATAGTTGCAAAACCAGACAAATCCTTGTTACCTCCCTAATGTTCCAAATTCCCCTTCAGCCCTATATGAGTCAAATGTGTACTACAGCCATTGTTTGATTTGTTGTAGTCTTGACATCATTGTGGTCTTTTTGCTTTGATGATTTGGTGTTGAGATATTTGTCATTCCACCCATTTCCCTTTCATATTTTCCAACATCCCTGATGATGTTGTTTCCATTAAACGGCAGAAATGTTTCCCCCCGAGGGGACATTATCTTTGTCTCTAATATTTTAGTTTTACGTCTTCTTCACTTCTTAGCAGTCGTGGGCACGTTTGTACAATGCCTTTCACATTTTTACATATACAGACCAACATTGTTTTCACTCTGTAGTTGTAATTAGAGGAGTGAAGATTATCACGTATGGTATGTATCCTTAGATGTCCTTAAGTCATGTTCTACCTCTGTGATATCTGGAAGTTATGTACATTTCAAATGAATATAAGCACTCCTGAAGAAGTAATGATGCTTGGTGTGTGGGTATACTGTGTATTATACCTGGGCACCATGGAGTCCCCGCCTCTCAGAGTAGTAGGGTCCAACTCAAAGATAGAGGAGATGTCCATGCCATCGGGAACAGGCACCAAAGTGTACATGATCTTCTCCTGTGGAGCTCGCAGACGACCTCGTAATGCTTCATTATCTGCGTCCAGCTAGAGCAAGACAACATGCAGTGAAAGCACTGGCTACAAACTGCAGTGAAGTTCACAAAATATGTATAGAGCACTGACAAAATATGCAGTCCTCAGCCATGATGAAACCAAGAAGTATGCATGTCTTCACTTTAACCTACTAGTCACCACTGAAGCTGATTTCAGAAATTAGCTTTCACTCTTGACTGAAGTAGTGCAAAACAATTAAAAACACGGTCATCATTTTAGATTGTTGGGCCTTGTTGGCACATAGTTGTGAACGACAGGTACACACAACCCCCCTGTTGTTAAGTATGGTTTGTACAACACTGCCACCTAATGGTAATTTTTAGTGAGATCGGCTAAGATGATGGCATGGTGACACCCTGTGGTCATCTACTGCAACTAAAATGAAGGAACATACAACCTAGATGAAAAAGGTATTGATAATTAAGGGTGCCGAAAGAGAAATTGGACAACAAAGCAGCAAAGACAGTGTGTGACGTATGTGCAGACATGACAATGATTTTGTGCTAGGTCTCTGCAGCCAAATAAAGATTATATAACAGTACCTGGAAATTAAAGGGTGTAAAGTCCACCACCTAGAGCAGAAAGCAAAGATCCAGCACAGAATTGAACAGATTAGATCAATAGCTGTGGGGCAACGTGACGTTGCTAAGCGCTCAAAGGAGAAGAGATCAAGTCTTACCGAGGACCGCTGCTCTGCGCTCTCCTCTTCAAAGTCTGGATTCACCTGGGAAACGCACCCGCATGTCACATATCATCCTCCACATCATTCATTTCAACCTGTGTTCACTGCACTGGGAATGTATCACTATTTATCATTATTATTCACTATGTCTCTTTATCCATCCACATATGTATGAAAGGCAATGGGTACAGAATTATAACAGTGTAAGATAAAAAGGTAAGGAAGTTGACACACACCTCACCCATCTCAGCAGCCAAATAACACCCTGTGGCCAAGTGTTTAAACCTGAACAGGCTGTTCCAGTAGCCTGCACCTCCCCTACATGGGTCATGGTGGACCACCTGGCAATGGGAAAGGACATGGAAACAAAGGCATAAGTCTAGTATCAAATTGGCTGCATTATTTGTGTTATACGAGTATGATTACTTCTGTTGCACTGGAGCAATATAAACAATGTTAAGTGTTCCCTCTTCCATGGGTAGGGCACTGTCATATCATTAACCGAATAACTAAATGCCTAGTCTTAAAGGCACAATGACAGACAAACACCAAAAAGTGAATTAGCAAATTTTATCTGGAGAACATGTTGTGCTAACCTCCACTTCCCACAGTGCTTTGCTGCTGGTGGCAGAAGTGGCAGACTGCCGGCCGGTTGTTCTAAGAAAAACATACTGCTTCTTCCTGTGGTCGTCACAAGTGAGGAACTTCTCCTGCTCTGCATGGAACAACCGGACTACATCACCCTGTGATGACATACACACACACACACGCACACACACAATGCACAGTATGACACATGTCAATATTTTATTGTAGTTTGTATTATCTTGCTGTTCTCACATATTGTGTTTAAAAAGTTTTACCATGATTTATATTAAAATGTCAGCAAATGAAGGTGCATTTCACAAGGGTATTTGTGACAACTGATTACTATAAGTGAGGGTACCTACCCCTTTGAGTATTGTTTCCTTGTTGTCACTCCATTTCATAAACAGAACAACTTTCCAACTTGTGTTACAATTTACAGAATTAACCTGAAAGGCAGAAGAAATAAGTGTGTGAACAAAGTGCAGAAAGGTTCAAACATGTAATTTCATAAATAATTTTTATTCATATTATACAATGCAAGCCTTTGAACGTTTCAACATTTCATATTCCACCTTAATGAAGCAAATGTAGAATGTATCTTGTGTCTTATTTACTGTACAGCGTGTTTATGTACCTCATTGCATCCTGGGTTGTCAACCAGCTGGTGGCTGCTGGCATGTAGAGGTTGTCCTGCATTCACAGGATTAAGGACCACTTTATCTCCAATCACCACCTGCAGCAGCAATATAAATACACAGACTTACTGCTTTCAACTTAGTATTTAGTTGAGTTAAATTAAATTAAATCAAAGAGAATCTGTCACTCAGAAAGTAACAGAGTAGTACATTATCAACTAGAATGTTTTAAATTAACATATTTAAATACAGACTCATTGAGTGAAGGGCAATAATAATCTTAAGACAAGATGAAATACTGCTGCTTTGGGGGCCACTGTGTAGGAATGAGCACTCTATTTAAATTCCAAACCACAAGTATGTCACATCCCAAGATATTAACCATCACTCTTCAACACTGCAATTCCCTTTCCTCACAAGGTTAACACGTAGGTTACACTCAATCATGCTAGCCTCGTGATAAGCACTAGGGGGAGTCGTGAACCATAACGTGTGTGAAAGAACTGGATAAGACAAAGAATCACTGAGGTGTAGCCCTGACCCTGAGCATCACTCACCAACCACAAAGGAATGTGTACTGTAGGCATATGCAGCAAGCACCAATAAACAAGTTTTGGTCCAATCAGTAACTTATTTGTGTTTGCTCACACCACTGAGTGAACACGCTTTAAGATCAACTCTTAGTTGTCCTCCAGCCCAGCCCTGCACATTGCCTGTCCTCATTCCCCAAGGGGATTAATAAAGTGTACCTTAAATAGCAAATTAGCCATCTTAACTCAGAAGACCATCAAAGGTTCATGTGTCTACAGCACGATATATTACGTACTTTCTTACATATGCAGTTGTATTCCTGTAGAAGACCTGTAAACAGACTTTAATCACCTCTGAAACAACGCACTACAACGTATTAAATAAATATGGTTTTATGTATATTATTCATTATTTTCTTTCATCAACACAACATTTTTATAAAACTATACATCACTATCACAATTATGGTCTTCGTCCTAATGCTTTTGTGTCCAACATTATCTACTGAACTGCAACCTGCAAGTGAACCTAATGCTAAATCATTGAGGCCTTTCCATAACTAAAAAAATGGTATGAATGGATAAATGATAACCAATCATGTATGCAGTGGTTAACTCAGTTAACCTTGTTGGACAGGTAGTAAAAATGCCACTCAAACTCAAAGCGTCTGAAAATTCTCAGTTGTGTCCCAAGCAAACCATAGAAATTGTTGATGTGATATATCTTATCCTAAAACCAAAAACAACTAACTAACACATCAGTTTGTTGGCAGTTCCTCATGCTTGGAAAACTGAGCATAACTGAACAAAATGAAGGACAAGGTGCAGCCTGAACTGGTGCTCAGATCATGCTAATTGTCTTCTGTCGTTAATTCATTCTGTCTTAAAACAACAAGCTAAATGTGAGGCCGTGTGACTTCTGTTTTCAAACCCTGTGAAAAGACTAAAAATACATCCTTAATTTCTCCTACTGAGCATAATTAACTTGAATCCCACACCCCGCTCTACCCACACTGTCTCCCAGGGATCGCAGCTTGTAGAAGGGCTGGATGTAGAACCAGGATCCCTCATTTCCCGCTGAGTCCAGAGTTACTCTCATGGCATTTTTCTCCAACAATGCAGGTAGGCGCTTGTTCACTGTCAGGTATTTATTGCTTTTCAAGTGTAGCAACTGTTGGCGAAAGAAACAGTGTTACATAGTTCAAAGAGATGTAGCTTCAATCAATGACATAATGCAGACAGTAGGTGGAACAAAGATGGAAATATATCAAGAGTGGCACAAGGGGACCCAAGGGAACACTTCACTGAAAATATGCATCCCCGGAACGGCTTGGTGTCTTTATTTCTTCTCAAAATTATTTAGGTACTTGAAATCTCTTATCGTTAAATGCTTCTCATGACCTCTGTTGGTTCACCCATTTAATCAACAGTTCCCAGACCTGTCAAAAATAATCTAGCACCAACTAGACTGGAATCATTTAAGTACTGCATATTTTTGGGGCCCATAGCCAACTTAACTAAATGCTCAACTTAATCCTACAACGTGATATATGGTGAGCCAGTGAGTTTGCAGAGTAGACCCAATGACACTTTAATACAGACTTATGCACTTGGCACTTTGCATCAGATAGTAGAACATTATATGTAACAAAGTTAGACAACCCTTGCAAGTAGGGGTGTAAGAAAATATCAAAAAACATTGTATTACAATATCATATTTTGCTTGTGATATTATATTAATTCTTAAAAACACTATTGATTTTTTATGTTTAAACCACCAACCGCTAGATAACATTGTTGTAAACGTATTTTTTATTTTATGTTGTGGTGTGTTCTAAAATTGGATTTTTTTAAAGCAGCAATAAGGAGCTTTCATGTTGTGTTGATTCTGGCTAGTGTTTCTACAACTTGTTTTATTTGATTACAAATTTTATGATGCAGTTATATGCCGTTATGTGGAAGTCATATGTGAGGCATTAGTAGTCTTCCATAAAAAGCTAAAAACTCTTTGTAGTGGATTTAAATCTTAATATATTGAATTGTAATGCCTGTATCGTGATACATTAGTGAGGGGCAGTATGATTTGATTGATTATTATTGATTACACAAAATGATAAAAAAAAAATATGAAGGAATCAGAATGCAGGAAACAGCTGCAGAATGTAAAACATTTTTAAACAACGCAGTAAAAACAGAACAAAAAAATACTAAAGACATGCCAGCAACTCTAACATCGCTTCCTTTTCAAAACAAAATGTTTTAAAATAGTTGTATAAACACTATAGATTGACATATAAAGTATTTTAAGTATTAAAATGATATATTTCTCAAACAAATGAGTTACAGCCATGTTTCAGCTGTGCATTGGTATGGCAGTATATGAAAAATGCATATCACATGGGAAATTAAAACCAGTATATCGGTTCACATGATATATCGCCAATATTACCAAATCATATCACCAGATATGTGTCAATGCTCAGCCTGACTTGCAAGGACATTTTCAAAATCTAAGTTTAAAATGATTTCCAATGGCAAACCAGGAACCAACTGGTGTTCACTTTATTACTAGAATAACAGTTCAATACAGCTGTGTATTGCTCTCTCCCTTGACCATTCTGGGTTTAGATGATCTCATACCTGTGTGCAAACTATTCCTGGGCAATGAGCAAAGCAAGATAAGACAGACAACTTTATAGTTGTGGGTGGTGGCAATTATTTAAAACTCATCACAGTCAATGTTATCATGCACTGTCAAACATGGTGCTGCAGTTCTATTAACCAAAGCACCTTATCTCATAGGTTCCTGACAAACCTGAATGACATTTCCATACTGGATGACGGTTCCCAGCAGCTTGCGATTTTCAGACTCATTCTGCTTCTTCTCCAGGTCAGCAGCATGCTAAAACACAGAGCAGGAAGCAGAGATGCTCAAGAATACAAAAAAAAAAATTACAATTTCTAAAAAGAATTATGCTACATACTCATTTCACATCAATACAAGAATAGCAGACAAATTAGGGTGGACACATACATGGAGTTTGTTGAGGAGGACTGTGTCAGTGGTGCTGTTGCCTCCAGGTTTTGCCGCCTTCCAGAACTGTTTCTGTGCTGAGTATCTGTTCATAGGACACAGTCTGAAAAGGCAGTCTGAGGAAAGAAGGCGAGAGGGAAAGGGAAAGAGCCAAACCTCATCATTTAGTATTAGATTTCCTCAGCAAAAATAGACACCAAAATCCTCCACATAACTCAACATAAACAAATCCAAATGTTTGCTGTAACCTCTTCTTTTACTTTTGCTACAGAGCAAAAACTTCCACTTGTATACAAGAAACATTAAAATTGAATGGAAATACTGCATTGAAATTTCTGGGGCCGTTTATACTCACACACAGAAGGAAGCTTTTTTTCATTTTTAGACCTCTGTGTGTCTCTCTCCTCGTGTCCTTCCTTTAGGCCAAAACAACCCACTAACCCAAAAATATTGTGGAATACATTATTCGATCTTCCTATGATGTGAAAATAGGCCATGAAATGGTGTAGATCTGCTAATGTGGCCATCAAGGAGCATCAAGGCTAGGTTACTAACCGAGCAGAGAGAATACCAACGAGCAGATTCTGACCATGGAGGGATATGAAGGGCAATTCATGCTGAAGCTCATTTCTATTTCTACAAACAAATAATGTGTTTAATGATTAATTTCATATTATTTATTTATAAATCTATGGATATTTCTCCTTATCAATTATTCAATATGTCATTATAATTGACAAAACATTGTTCAAACCTAATACATTAAGAGATTATAGAATAATAAAATGACATCGTTGATGACGTTTGACATCTCAACAACAAACAACATTTTGTGGACTAACCGGGACAGCTACTGGGTCACATTATTTGCACTATTGATGCTTTCAGACATCCCACCCACATTCAGTCCAAACTACTTGCCAAAACTTCACACCTCATCTCACACATACACATTTTAACAATGGAGACTTATTTATAACAAGACATTTATTTTTCCTTGCTCAGCTGAACAACAACAATATACGGTTTCAAACTAAAAAATATCTGCCAGAAAGGCGAAATATGCAAAACATGTCCTTGTTGTATAGCTGTGCACTCTGTTTAAAGTGGAAGGAAAGAATGCAGGGAAAAACACTATGATCACTTTAGAATATAAATATGACAAAATGTTTCAGTAATTAGTTGTCATTGTCTCTGAATGCACATGGTATACCTGTATGCTAACCACAACAGGGGACCTGATCAAGGAATCAAGGAAATGTATTCTTCATTATACAACACAAGGCTGTATAATCAAATAAAGTTTGTAGTTCCTTCTGCGTTTGAGCACCAAGCAGGTACAAATAGGGTAAAAATAGCCATCAACACAAGAGTCTCCAGAGATTAAGCATCATGGGGCATGGGAAGGAGGAGAGGAGGCCAAGGACCAATGAAGGAAATGGGGCACTAGGAGAACATCTGTCTGCCAGGGATGAGCAATTGGGGTTATGGAGAAAGAAAACTAGGAAGAACGTGGATTTCAGGCAGGGAGGTGTAAGGCAGAGGGTGGCTTCTAAAAGAAGAGATAATAATAAAGCTTAATTCATGTTTGTTGAATTAGGTTTTACTAAAAACAAAAACACATGATGCAACACAGAGAAGTTAAATATTAAGACACTGAAGTCACTAATAAGAAAAGAAGTTGATGCTGTTATGCTTAAATTTGAATTTGATACTACCGTGCAACACTGAAAAATGCAGTTCTGTCTTTATTTTTGCTGTTCATTGAAATATTTGAACCTTGGTTTAAACTGCTGAGAAACAAAGAGGTACGATCCAATCTTCTTCTGACAACAAACTCTGCAGCCAATAGACACACCGGGTACACATTTAACACCAGCTAGCAGGTAGTTAAGAGCTGTGACTGAAATCCAAACCACACTTGCGTCCCGCGGATACGGAGTGTGAAATGTATGCTCTAAATATAGGGACAATATGGTGAAGGCAAATGATATTCTTGCAGCACAGTGGTTGTGACACAAATTATAAACAAACCTCCTCCTTTGTGTCAGAGGCACTTCATTGTAGAATGTTAAGGTTTGACTCTGCCTTTAGAAATTTGTTTTTTTTCTCTCGGTGGCGTCAAACAATACAAGGACATATCTTGCCCAGTTTTTATTTTTCGGTTAACGCAACCCCAGGCATCCCGCTAACAAACGGCACAAGCATACGACTTAAACCTACACAAACAAACACATATTAATAAAAATAAATAAATACCAAAAAGGTGGTATATGGAAGTTACAATCAGATAAATAAGTTGAGTAATAAATGAAATAGATAGTTGCAGTAAAACGTTAATAGTTAGGAGCAGTTACTCAAAGACAACAGTCTCCGGGTCTCTCAAAAATAGAGAGGATAGAAAAGCATAGAACTTACTGAATGACTTTTGTGTAGAGAGTTTTAAAGTTTGTGGTTTGCTCCCTCACAGTGAACAAAGACAGTGGCCATTCATCTGAATCGCAGCAGTTACATGGATTTCAACAGAAAAAAAGAAGTGAAAACATTCTAATTTCTTCACCATAATCCACTTTTATTCTGTATAACTATACGCATGTTTAAAACGTTAATATTTTCACAAAATAATGACCAAATATGCTGCTTCTGTGTTAATCCTCACGCATGACTGTTTTAAGCTCCCAAGAGGGCACGTGGGTAGGCTGGCTTATGTCAGTCTCTAGTTGTTGACTGTTATAGTTCACTAACCCCGGCAGCTAACTGTAACAGTAACTTCCTCTATACAACAAAACACTAACCTTGTGTTCTCAAGCTTCTACTCTGCCATGATCAGTTTTGTTTTCAGTGAATGACACTAGCCATTTATTAGCAGCACCACAATTGACGGCTCACTGGTCTTGTCTGGGTCGCCTTAGTTTCCACATCAGGTTATTATAAGAATATGTGCCTGCATGACTAGCTACTGCTTAGGGTAAATGGTGTTTTTTGTCCGTGTTTTGTAGTTTGGATAAACTGCCCTTGTAAATATAGCTACAATCATTTTAGTCTTTAACATAGATCCATTATTACGTGATCTATTATATGTAATCAGCTCCAGATCAAGGTGATGTATAAAGCTGTAGCATGTGTTCAAGGCCACGTTTGTTTTAAGCATTCCTTGCATGCAATGTTATCTCTTTCAGGGAAATAGAGAGAACAAACTCACATGTGAGTCTTTTAATTTACATCCTCAAGACTTGTTTGTGTGTTTTGTGTTAGCCTTATTACAAAAGGAACATTTACCGATGTTAATTGGATTTTAGGAGCATTGCTTGGATACATAGACAACGCATTCGTAATATGCGTGTCATTTAGGGGTTTTACTACAGTTTTGCGACACATGGCCTGCCTGTTTACGCTCTGTGTGTTGTAAACAAACCACCTTGCCAGTTGTTTGCAAGGCTGGAGTAGAGATGCATGCTCAAAAGAGAAGCCCACATTTCTGGTCAGAAGGAGAAACACACGTACTTTTAAATGTTATGAATGAGCAAATATTGCAATGCCGAACTGCTGAGAAGGAGGTTGAGTGAATGAAAGAGGGAGGCTGTGTTCACACGGTCAAACAAGTTCGCCACCGGTGAAGAACTTTGAAAAAACTCTCTTCTGATGCAAAGAGGAAAAATTACTTGAGCAGATCCAGCTGTTCCACTTTTACCACAGGAGCAACATGACTGAAGTTTGAAAAAGAGGGTAAGGGAAGGAAAAGGAGAGAGGGGAAAGGAGGAAAAATCCTTTGTAGGACACACGGTACGTCATTAACATGTTAATCGAAGTACTCAGAGTCGCATTTAAAGCAGACTATTAGGGGCATATTCATTTTCATTAGCCATCTAAACAGCTTAGTAGAAATACTGTCTTCGGAACAAGGGCAAATAACAGAATATTTTGTGCATGTAAACGCAGTCATGTGTTTTACTAGAAACAATATCGTGGTTACTCTGGAAAGTTCAAAGAACATGCCATCAGCTGTTAGAACAACTTGCACAAACTCATAGACAGCCCTCCTGAAATGCTTACAGAAAACAGTACATACAAAGTCTGACACACAATCAAGATGCATCACGTAGCACAAGTTCAAATGTACATCCTAGGTGAACCTAGTATCTCAGTAATTGTATGACCTTTAACAATTTCTGGATGGATGTAACACTTGTGACAACATGAAGCTAGAGTCTCCTGCATACACAGATTCCCTTGATCTCACAAAGCTCTGTG
The DNA here is from genome assembly GCF_004916995.1 of Morone saxatilis. Lineage (NCBI taxonomy): Eukaryota > Metazoa > Chordata > Actinopteri > Moronidae > Morone > Morone saxatilis. The sequence continues at coordinate 5,848,047 of NW_023339740.1, read as the reverse complement.
TTCATACATAAACAAGGAAAACTCATTTCTAACAAGGCAATTTCTAACCCTAACCTAAAACTAATTGTAACCTAAACCTTAAACCCAAGTCTGAACCCTCAAATGAAGATCTGTCTGGTAGTGAGGACTGGCTCAAGATGCCCTCACTACCAAGGTCTCAAACTCAATTTGGTCCTCACGAAGATGTATGTACACATTCACATAAACACACTTAATGTCATATATAAGCCACTCAGATCATAGAGAAAGAAGTAAGGTTTAAAATGCTGTGTTACAGCTCACCGCGATAGACTATTTAAATAGCTTAGGTGTGCTATTAATAATCACAGGGACGTTGGGATTTAGTCCCGGTACGCTTTGCTTCTGTTTAACACTGGCCTTATAAGAGAGGTGATACTGAAACCTGTGGTAGAGTTAACATATCCTCACAATACCTCTAAATTTTTTAAACACTGACTTAATTCAGTAAATGTCTAAATATGCCATAATAATAATGTGAAAACTATGTTCTTAAAAGTTTTTTTTCCAAAATAATAATAATAATAATAATAATAATAATAATAGCAGCAACAGTGCAATATGTGGCACCATCCTTTTTTATTTATGTGTAGTTGCATATCTGACAAAGTGTGACTAGGCAGGGTTACTCTGCCATTACTGCTGTTGTGCTGTGTTGAACCAGAGCTTTGAATATGATTTGAATAGTGCAGTTAGAAACAGACAAGTGATGTTGTCTCTTTGCATGCTGAAATGGAAAGGCAGTGCCTTGTTTAAATCCATAACACACCTATCACCTATCTGCTGTTCACCCAACAATCCTGGTATAGAAAAATGGCATACAGGCCTCTGAACACAGTGAGTAATAGCTTGCACTTGTACATTTAGTCACCAGTCATGGAAGAGAATATATGATGTCATCCTGAGTATTTACTAGCAACACTTCTGGAACTTGAGTCAAACAAATACTGATTCAGGAGAGGGGGAACTTTGTACAATGAACTGGTAAATCAGCTGTTTTCAAAGCAATATGAGGAAAGTAACAGAGGTTTATGAGGCCAAATCACTGTGCTTGAAACTGGCACACAGATGCATCAGTTCACGTCCATAACATAAACCAACCTTCGGAATTATTTGAATTACAACTAACATGCCCCTTTCTCAATGGTTAAGATGAGAATGTCATGGTTATTTGTGGATTAAACACACAAATAGTATCTCATTAAGAACAGTCCACTCATGTCGATCAAGATTATCATTTTAGGCATGATCAGAGATGCCTCCGCTAAGTGGATATGAAAATTACACCCTTGCATGAAATCTGACCTACCTTTGCAGCAGAGTGTGCAATGGTGACTCAGTTACTTCAAAAGGTAGAGAAAGATTTTGTTTTTGTTCATTTCATCTACCCCGCACTGCACCCCAGTGTCATACCTTCATTTTGTTTATGATTTTAATTTGTTGGTTTAGTAAATATAGGCTACTCTGTGATTAAATGTTATGCAGAAAGCAAATTTTGTGAATTAGACCAACAATTTGACTGAACAAAGAAATGCTTCTTACTTTAATAGGAGTAATTCACAACAAAGATTGTTGAAAACAATGTTGTTCACACCTTTAATGGTCATGCACTGATCTCCAGCAGATCACACTATGCTGTTTAAACATTAAGGATGTCTTTTGGTTTGGCTGCCATGTTAGAGTTCTAGTCTCAGTTCTAGGAAAAATCCATGTGGAATAATCCCACTTCCGATGAACCACCATACCCTGCACCTGCTGTGAACAAACGAGCATTGCCTAATCACTTGAACCGCAAAATCATATGAACAGGGCACACCCTGACAGACCAATCAACAACTGCCTCATTACAAACACTGTTTCCAGATAAACAGCGAGTGAGCACAAAAACAGAAACACGCAGTACGCTCAGTACCGTGGTACGCTTTGAGCCTGTACTTTGTTGTGCTTTTGTACCATTTACTTTTTAACAATATGCTGAAATCCAATAAAAACACTACAATAATACTACTGTATTGTACATGGAAATAGATCATGGGGTACAATTGTTTAAATGGTAAGGGAAACTAAACAAAAAAAAGAAAAGCCATTGAATTTTTTGCCGTGTAGCTGCTGGCTAAACGGTGCAGATGTTCACACTGTCAGGTTAGTGCCTGTTGTTAGATGTTTAGATGTAATGGTAGGTTGCCGTCATGGGTCTGATGCTTAACTCCTATTGGCAGTCTGCCTGAAAGAAATTCATTCTCCAGAAGTAAACAAGAAAAACACTAGATGCAGATAGATACTAGATACGAGTCTAGCAAGTATTCGATGTAGAATTTACTGCTTCACCCTTGGTCATAAAATAAGCTAGGATAGGTAATGTATTTCAAAGGCATCAATTAATCAAATGCGCTGAAAAAAATGGGCCCAGCCAATCATCTCACTTGGACAGATATAAATGACCGACCTATATGCCTACTGCCACACACTCTGCCCAAACCATATATACCATATAAATATATATCTACTCATACAAACCAACTATGTTAGAAAGCACACCTCAAAGTCTTTCTCTTTTTTTGGCATTCTTAAATCAAATAGCCACTAGGTTTGCTAGTATTATCTGACTTATCAGTTATAGATTGCTTCATACTCTGACTCAGCAATTCAGTTCAGGTTGTGACCAAAATGAGCCCATGATACATGATATCAAACAAGCAAATTTAATTACAAATCTATGTTGTGGTAAAGGGATTTAAGAAAATAAAGTCCTCTAGTCAGTGAGTCTCTGTGTGCATTATCCTCTTCCTGCTTATCATGGGGGATGACAGACAGAGCACCAATGACAGGGGCATGTTAAATAAGGTCCTGCAAGGCATCCCATGTATAGAAAAGGTCAATTGAATTTAATCAATTTAGAGAGAGTACACTGTTCTAAGTAGATGGAAATGGCATTGGCAACTGTGTCATTTCACTCTCCATAATTCATTAAAGACCTCTTTCGGAAACCTGCCAAAACATCTCGGAAGCCAAATTGATACACTCAGTGGCTACACATTAACTACACCTGTCTTGTGTAAAACAGACCGCAGTTGATTGTGTGATGGTGTGCCAAATATTTTCTTAGGCCCTTTCTCCCTAAGTGAGTCTATCTGAATGCAAAGCACTCACTGACAATGTAGCAAACCACGTGATCGGGGCTATGTATAACCCTTACGTACGTGCTTTAACGTAAAGCACCTTTTGGTAGAAGGGGGCGGTCACAGCATGAATGCATGGTATAAAATCTGCAGGCACTATTGAACCAACACCAGTATGAAGCCACAAGAGCAGAGCAATGCCTCAAAGAATTCCAGCTGTCCTGAAGTCAAAAGGGGCTCTTACCCAGCGGCCACCTACTCTACTATTACTTTTTAGTAAAGATCTAACAGCATGAAGAAGCAATATTAGGAGAGAATTATGCATTTATTTATACTCCTGCAACACAAACAATGTCCCAAACGACGTAACAGAGAATCATCTAACCAACCCTTAAGCAATGCAATCCTCTGCAATATGTGCTGCCAAACTAAAAAAAAAGAAAAAAGACACACAACTGAACAGAGACTGGCACAAGTCAGTGCCAATCCTATCTACTTGTATCTAAGTCTGTCTTATCTTGTATCTTCCTACAGCATTGATTTAATTCAACCTTTATTTAGCCAGAACATCACTGAGATTAAAAATATGATTTTTAAAGTGTCTTGGTTGCAATAGGCAGCAATGGCCACAACTGATGGGAATTGATTTAACAGATACTTGGTGGAGGCTTTTCGTAAATGTACCATGAAACCGTTGGATAACTTTGTAGAAGCATTGCTAATGTGAAACATTTTTCTTTACATCACTTCTGATTTACTATCCTTGCCCTAGACATCAAGCTATCATTATGTAAGTAAGTGATTTTGAGGACTTACCTCTGAATTTCTTGGGTGGGTTGTTGAGGTCGCCTGTGTCTGGTTGTACCACACAGCGGTCATCGACCAGCCTGGGGACACAGCCGTCATTATGATGAGTCAATCAGAAAGACACATGCAACTTCAGCAGACTTTAAATCTCAATGCACCCTGTAACACCTTTCATTCTCCATACATGGACAAACACACAATTCTCATGCTAATGAGGGTAATAATATAGCGAATAGAAATCGAGTTTTTCTCTGGTCATTTTGTTTACAACAACGCATCAAATTATAGACAGATTCATTTCTAGACAGGCTAGTGACACGATTGGAAGACATTACGTTTACGGTTCTGAGATTGCAGACAAACAAAACTGCAGATAAACCACTACACACCATTACCATGACAACCATCTCCCAGAGACGGTACACAGCGGTCACTAAGACTTTTTCACAACATACAACAGGAGAATCACAGGTGTATTCACTGTAATAACATGTGCGAATGCCCACTAACTGGCCTAGGAACTTACCCTACGAATCAGGTGTTTTATGAGTGGGTCCCTGCTTTGGACATGCACGTGGGTCACACAATACACAGTCCTGTCAACAGTGTTAGAGCATTCTGCTAATCTACACGTGGCAGTAACACCACAAGACCCGCAGCAACGTGCCAGCAAAGGCAGTGCAGAAGAAGAAGACTGCTAACTAGTAAACATGGATGTAAACAATGCTGGAGTTTTGGTGAGTAACACTATTTGATTTTTGTTTACAGGAAAACTCCACAGGGAACCTTTAAATGGAACAGCGCCATAATTAAGATCATTAGTAACACCTGTGCTTTTGCTGCTGTGTCAAGTCTCAATCTCTACGGAGGAAAAAGGCCTTCTGGACACAGAAACTGCTTGATTCAGTCAGTGTCAGCTCATTCATGACGCCTGAATGGCAGGATAAAGACGTATATCATTGTACTGACAACAAACCTTACACTGAAGCTTAATATTCTCCAGCAACTGAGTTCAGCGTTGGTCTTATGTAAGGCAGTCTATCCCTCTGAAAGAGTGTAATCCACAACACTAAAAAAGGCCATGCTAACATAGCTTTCTGAAGTTTCAAATGAATGGAGCAAGGGGAACAGGTTTCCTCCACATTCCTGCCTGAAATGAATATATTTAGTATGATGAAAACAAATACATGTTGTAACATGAGCTGTCAACCAAGGACTGAGAGGATAAGGCTATAGATTTCTCAACTAGGTTGTGATAGATTGTACCATCGCTGTACCTGTAAACAACAGGGGAACCAGGACCTTTCTTAAAGAATGCAACAACAGCGCTACCTTATCATTTTTGTCTTGCAATTTCTCCACACAATATACAATTAATGTAGTACTTTTTTGAGCCTGATAGCACCATGATACCCATGTATTCTGGGGAAACCCCTGGGGATACTATCATAGTAGATCAGCACAAACACAACACTTTAGTAGGATGCTCTAGCTGGTCCAGTCAGTATTATCTTTTTATAGCTCATGCAGTATGCACTGCACCGCAGGAGCACTGTCATACTGAAGGAAGAAAGCACATGGTGTGAGAATCTCCTCTATAGGAATATAGAGCCATAGCCTTCACTGATGCACTGTTGGGCGAAGGTCCAAAAAGAACAGGAGTTTCAAGGGTCATCAGTATCCAAGGTCAAGAAGAAACCTCCTCTTGCATCCGGGATATAGCTCAGCTACATCCCGGTCTTACAGCATCAAGGGTAACGTCCTCCCTGAGCCAGCAGCGGTCCAGGTGGTTGCAGATGTCTCTCAGGGGTCACATTCAGTATGCTGACAGCAAAAGCAACACCTAATACAATAATGCTATTTATAGATACGTCTGCTACACTCGGTTTCTTGAACAGGAGCATTCACATCAGCAGTGGGGGGGGGGATTACTGGGTATAACAATACGAAATGCAAAATTTGACAAATGAGCTGTGTCATGGTGGCAGTCTTCAAAGCTGTGCACACGTTTGTTGCCATGGCGGGTGACGCACAACACTAAACTGCGGGAGAGCCATGGTTTCTGAGAGCTGGCGAGGAGGAGGGCTCGGCCTGGGATTGTGGAGAGTGGCAAATAGAACAGTAACATGACAAGGGGAGGAAGACTGCCGCACTTAAAAAAGGAGGAGAGGACAACACAGATGCTGTGCTTATTGTCACCGTGTGAAGAAAAACAAACACCTCTAGGGTGAAAAACAGCAGGGGAAAAGAGGAAAGAGACGGGCTTGATGCAAGAAAATAAAGTCTGGAAAATGGAGCCTGACGTGCTGCATGATGTGCTGGACAGGGACACTGACATCCATGACTGACTGACTGCATCTTCTTTTAGCCTTCTGTTATTTTGGTGACTGCCACTAGAAGATTTGCACATAATGAGCTGCACTTTAAACTCGTTGCCTACAATTAGGGAGGAGGGAAGACGTCAAGTACTTAAATAAATGGTGCTCAGCATGAAGCAGAAAGAGACAGGATAATTTGAGCTCAGAGTACCGACTGAGCACAGAATATCAAGAAAATAAAAGGAAAGCGATGACTACTGCAGGAACCACCACTTCTCAGATAAGACTACCTTATCCTTTAGAACATTTACAACACTTGGCAGACACTGTTATGAAGAGTGACTCTGTATATTGCTCCATATTAATAGATAAGACGAAACTGTCAGATTAAGGGACAATAGACATTTGACTGATCTTTGAATTTATTAGCTGACCACAACTGCAAGAGATACATAATGTCCATGTGGAAGTCATTAACTTTGAAGTTGAAAAAAAAAGCTTCATTTGGTTCTCCTGTATAGGTTTCTGTTAAAAAAAGTAAAGTTTCTATTATTGAGCAGAAAATTAATACTTGAGCCTAAAGAGGGTTCGGTCCAGTCTAGTCTACATTTTGAGGAGGTGGGTCTTCAGTCTGTGTTTAAAGATAGAAAGGTATTCTGCAATCCTTTTTCTCCATTTCCCTCTCTGGTTTAACTATTAATTCAAGCCCAACTCAGCCTCTGCATACCTCAACTAAAACTGGTATCCTTTGTTTCACTGAAATCACATCACGTTTCATTCTCCATAAAATGTGGAGGAACAAATGGATAATCCTTATACTGACACCTATGTAACTGGGTAAATTATTTACAACCATCCATTACACGAATCCATCCATGATACTACCACATCAACTCAGCACAGCCATCTCTCTGCCTCAAAAGCAGCAACCATGCAGACCATTACACAAGTTACGAGTTTATTTTGTCGCCTGCACTGTGTTATAGTTGTGTGTTCTGCACAGTGGGACAATATTGTCTGAAGCTTATCCATCCAGTGAGCTCACCCGGAATCCTGCAGCATGAGGTAGTGGGGAAGTGGCGATAGTGAAAGGGCCATGAAAACCCAGATAAATAAGCAGACTTACCCTAAAGTGCTGATAAATCCACTGGTGGAGCCCTCTGCATAAAGGGAACAAATGTCCCCAATATGGAGGAAACTGGACATCTTGTCCGACATGCTTCCTCCGGGTCGACTTCACCTGCAAAAGATTGACACCAAAGGTCTTTAAAGCAGTCACTGGATATAGTGGAACTCAATCAAATCATACACGGAAGCATTATTAAATATTTCACTCAACTAGTAAATCAACAGAAGACTGACAAATTCATTATTCCTATAAGTCATTTATTAAGTAAAAATACTAAACATCTGCCTGTTACTTGCTGCACGCACCCATAGGTTGTCAATACCTGATTAAAAGACAGCAGCAGTTATTAGATGATCCTTCATTAGTTTTAAGCCCATCCTCTGAGCACCACCTACTGCAAGATTATGATAACAACTGTGAAGCAATAACCTAAAATGAATATTATTTACTTTGGTATAAACATTTAACAGCCATAAGTCTAACGAATCAATGTTTGTTCATATGTGTAAAACATCTGCATAGAATTATTAAAAATGAAACAATGAAAACGTCCAGATAACAAAACCAAATACTCTGTGTCTGTGCTATTGTTAGCTGTGTGAAACCAATGCATGTACTTCTTCAATTTAGGTCAGCACTCTTTAGTCTGCTTCCAGGTTCAGAGAATATTAGCCTGTGTGAAAACACCCTACACCATTACATTGTTACAGTAGTGGTCTTTCGCTGTTTACAAGGGTGCTGCTCTCGTTAAAACCAGCAAAACTCAATGTATTCTTTAATAACTAAACTTTGATATATACTCACAGTATGCAGCTGTACCATCAAACACAAATGCCTTAGAATGGGCAAAGCACAACATATCAAATGTTTCATGAAATATACGTTTATTTCCAAAATATTAATTTGTGCGTATGAAGCTAAAGGTCCTATTTATCCAGTTTGAGATGTCCCACACCACTCCTGTGACACATACTCAACATGAAGTTTGTATTTTGTTCTGTATAGCCTATTGCCACAATTTGTAGAGTAATTTGAATGTTTTGTGACACATTTGGACGATTGTAAGGTTTTGTGCGATGCCAAATGACACACAAAGATATCTGCTAGCTAAATGAAATGTTAAGTCGCCTCATTTTATTTTATCGCACGAGCTGCAGCTCAACAACAAATGAGCGCGTGGGCTACTTCCTTGACAGGGATGCTTACAGCCCAGTGACAAAATGAACAATGCCCTAGCTGGAAAACTACAGATAGAGAAGGACTTTACCTGGCAGAGATGAAAGAAGGCGTCAAAGATAGAGAGGGAAAGAAATGTGTGAAGAAGTGGGTCAGCACAGGATAATTTCCACAGCGCTATCCTCGGTTAAGTCCATGGTAGTGAAACTCCAGGTAAGAGCAAGCTGAGCGGCGTTATCTCTGACAGCTGAATGCGTCCTCGGCAACAATCCGCTTCTTACCTCCTCCACATGTCACAGAGGGAACGCCCCTTTCGTTACTATTTATACTGCAGCAGAGCTCTCTGGGTAATGTGGTTCTTTAGGCATTTAAACTGCTGTTACCTGCAGTGCTCATAATAAGTAACTGATACAAGTCAAAGACTCGTTGCTGTCTTGATAGAAACAGTCATATTGGTTTTTTAACAAAATAATTATAAAACAAAATAATAAAACACGTAATATTAAATGTTTTTATTAATCATAATGGCGTGGCTCTAGCGATGAATGATATACTGATAAAAACTGATAAAGCTCAACAACTATTGGATGGATTGGTGTGAAATTGTGTACAGACATTCATGGCCCACAGAGGATGAGTCCAAATGACTTTGGTGATCCCCTGACTTTACCTCTAGCGCCACCAGCAGGACAAATGTTTTCACAAATATCTGAACATCTCCTAGATTGACTGATTGATTTATTGATTATTAGTGCTAATTTGTGAATTCTAGCTTAAGATGGTGTGATGAACGCACAAACTAAGATGGTGAACAAGATAAACTTTGTACCTGCTAACATCATAACACCGTTAACATCATAACAATGTCATGTGACCATGTTCATGTTAGCAATTAGCCCAAAGCATCACTGTGCGTTACAGACTCACAGAGCTAGTGTGGATGGAGACTCTTTGAATCCTTAGTAGCAGACACTTCAAATGATTGCAATCAGAGAACAGAATAGAAACTCCCAGCCTCGGTTAGATCATGTACAGCATGTCGGTACAAATAACTCCTTCAGATGTGTCATATGTTGCGGACTGTAGCGAACATGTCTCTGAATGAACAAATCCATGTGACTGGAGGTTTTTGTCAATGTCTACATTATTTCATGTATATAATGTCAAAAACAGAAGCACGCATACTGCCTTACAAAGAGGGGGCCATGCTGTGCATGTCAAAGTGTGAAAGGACATGAGATAAAGACAACAGTTGTGTGTGTGGTCTCCTGTCAGAAACACTGATTTGGCCACTGGCAGTTACATTCCTAGGTTTGTGGAGAGGCTAGTTGAGTCCATATTTGTTGTTTTCTTTCTTTCTTTCTTTCTTTCTTTCTTTCTTTAAGAGGCTATTGTTGAACATTACAGGATCTATGCACCATACTAGTATGGATAGCATCTGGTGTTTTGGCCATCAACCACAAGGTTTCCACGTTTGTAAAGTAAGTTAGAAAACCTTAGTATAATAACTTTGAGTGATCTGGTTTATTTGCAGTTGACCCATTAAAACCACAGTGTGACATTCTCAGCTACTGGAATTGGAACAGACTCTTGTACTGAAATATTCAGAAGCATTGTCCGCTATTGAACTCACACGTAACTTGAATAAAATAAAGTGTAGGCAGACCATCCTCATGATAATCATATTCTTCCAAAACAGTGAATGGTAGATGGTAACATCTGAAAATGTATAAAAGCTTGATTATTTGTTATTATTCCTAATTGCAATATGAATGGGAGAAAGGAGACACCAGAAGGGAAAGAGCACTTTCATCCCTAAAATGGGCTCAGTAGCAATAACCAAACCTATCTATGAGCTGTTAATTTGGTTTCTTAGCTACAGAATCTAGAGGGATAATAGGAGTGGAGTAAGTGGGGGTACACAAGTGCGCATTACCATAAAAGTGCTTCTCTTCTTTTTCTGCATTCCACATCTGCTTTTCACTGGGCACAGTGAAGTCTTTAAGATGTAAATGGTTGCAAATCTCCATGCTGTAGAGTATTCTGAGGCCAAAAAAAACCCTCCTGTACTGTAATTCATGTTTCAATGTGCTGTATTCCTGCTGTTGACATAAAATCCAGCTTTGGTATGATGCAGCAGAAAAAAGTACATTAATATGCATGTAATGCCACTTTCTGTACTGCCAGGCACTCTGGCCTCTTACTGGTTATAATTGCATACCATTATCAAATAACATCACAAATGATATCAGAAGTACATTCAAAACCACTAATGCAAAAACAAACTATGCTACTCCCTTTGTTGAATCAGAAGGATGAAGGATAAGTGCTTTGTTTCCGTACATCATTGTTTGATACAAGCATGTGTCTCCAAATGCAATGATGTCAAATTTATGACATCACACACTGTATCTAAGAGACCAACATTTATTACACAAAAAATATTTCCAGGCTTTGGTTAAATTTGACATTAAGTGAAGTTGAGTACAGATCACTGAGTACTCAGTTGTCATGGATACAGTGTACAGACGACTGGCTACCATTCTACCACAGAGGGAAAAAATGGGTTGTACTGTATATAAAACTGGACACAACTGCTGTTGTGTTTGTGAATCGCAGCAATTCTGATGTCAGACATGATTTGACGTGTAGTTCGGCAAACACAATTCTTTGTTTATTCTCTAGGTGTTGTGGACAGTGTTTTATTACAGTACCCTGCCTTAACCTGAGGAGCTTGTCTGCTGCTAGAGGGCTCCCCCCCCCACATATGATGCACGACTGCAACAGCCAACAACCATTGATATAGATAAACAGGAGATGTGATGTGTGTGGAGACAGGTTGCTTTCCAACATACTGTAAGGGTCATGAACAAATGAACAAAAGCACAAGTTTGGTGGGAGGGAGAGGTGATTCATCCTGACTGCTAGTCTGATTTGTAGCTGACTTAAGAGACATGGGCCAGTTAATCCTTAACAAATTAATGAACACAGCATCTGCATGCTTGGAATACACCAGAGACAGACAAAATGCAGCGACCATCTGTGTGGGTGCACAGATTGTGAGATTCATCATTGTGCTGTGTGTTTGAGTGAGTATTCTCATGTGCAGATTCAGGCCTTCCCCTGAGCAGCGATGTGTGGGCACAATGGTTGGTACTTTTCTTGTCGGAGGCTCCGATAGTCCTCTGTGTGGGCCATGCCTGCAAACTAATCCTCGCATTCATCAGAAATGTCAGAGTAGAGGTAAATGTATTGGGAACAAAGACTCTTTTGTGTTTTCATTATTCTTCATTATTTCTTGATTTCATACAGAGATTATTAAGTTCCAAAGTAGAGTTGTGTCGAAAGGAGAGATGGAGGGCTCTGTAACCCTGTAACTCTATAAACAATGTGGTGGCCTCTAACTGCAGTTCTGGATCTGGGACAGTGAACCACTGAAGACATGATGCCGCTGGGAGCAAAACCATAGATAATGGCTTATTAGCAATTTCAAGCTAAATGTAGAATAGAACTTATTTTATCCGGCAGCAATCTTACATCCACACTTGTATATTCTGTACAGATTTGTTCCATTTTACAATTTAACCTCCATTACCGGAGCTTTGACAACTGGAACAATGAGTCAAGGCTTTCTCAGGATCAGTATGTAACATGCCCAACCGTAGGACAGGACTTTTTGGTGTTAGCAGGTGTGGCACAAAAACACACTTTAACATTACTGACTGAGCACAGGATCTTCCAGCGTAGTGGGAAAAGAAAGTTGTCCAAACAACAGTCTATTATCTGGCACTACTCTGTCTGCCACTCTTTTTGAGCCTGTAACAGGGACCTGATGTCATTAATAATCTTGTTAATGACATCACGTCCCTGGAGAGTCGAGTCTGTTGCACAGTCAAAGCTTAAGAGGTTTACCATACTTCAGTTTGCACAGATCACACATCGGACGACATAGAAGACATGGGCAGATAAGTTGCCCCATTAGTTATCAGACCCTCCCAAGAAACCCTGCACAAAACCAGGTTTCTTAAAGAAGCTTCTTCTTTTGCACTTCTATTGCAGATCACACAGCCAACCATTGAGCAAGAAGTGAGAAGGTAGAACATCCAGCTGAACCATCAGGTGTGAGATTACAGCGATGAGTCTTTGTGTTCCTCTTTTTACAGCCTTTTTACTGATATTCATGCTGATGCCCCCCCATTAAAAGACAGATCCCAACTCCTGTCTTGCCTGGAAGACAACAGGTATTGGTACTGTACCCTAGTATAAGGTAGAGATCTACCTCACTAAAAATAAAAGATAATTATGCTGGTATAATGGCCTGCATATTCCCAGTGGAAATAATCTGATTAGACCAGCTGCAGAGATATTCTAATTAGGCCTTGTGATTTTGTGCCATAACTTGTTACCAATGTAGGAAAAATATGTTTCACATTCTGTGCTGCATCTTGGATTCAATTAGACCCACGTACACCAATCTGCATGAGAGTGTATATTAGTGATACTAGTATTACATTTTGTGTGCATGTCTTACAACAGGCGGTGTATGGAAAACAGAATTCCCATTCAACTACATTCAGCTGGTCCCCTCTACATAAACGCTGTGCACAGAAAGGAAGAACACTTCAACACATCCCCTTGGTTACGGCATAATCAATATGCCTGACCATACACATGCCAGGGTAAATTATCTGCCAGGTGTTTAATTTGGGGAGACAGATACGAGTACAGTTTTTGCACACTGTTGCTACTTCAACACTGTAATCCCGCTGAAGGAGAACAATAGCCAAGGAGGCAGTGGTCTGAACTCACCTATTTAACCTGCAGAACATGTTCCATAAGCTGCTTTAACTGCAGGTAATCCATTGGGATCAGTTAGGTTGGAGGACTCCTCGCATCACTTTCGCTACACTTTATAACCAATCTGGTTACCTAAATCAGTCGGTGTGCATAAGTTATATATTGTTCATAATATACCCATAAAATGCATAGATGCATGAGAATTGTTCTGATGCACATATGGTAATAATCACATTACTGTTGATTTATTACCATTAATGGTTAAACAATGCCATATAATACAATGAAATGTAGCACCTTGCTTTTTAAAACAATAACTCATATATATATAACAATAATATAGTTCACACTTCCAGAATGAACACAAAGTCACAATGCTCCAAAGGTGAGACAGGATAGGTAATGGGATTGTCACAGCTTACCTTGCACAGAAACACTTGAGCTGTTGCACGAGGTTTAGACATCCTCTAGTGTAATAGCTCACACATAATTAGCCTGACATGTATAGTATAGGTGTCTTCCTCAATTACAACACCATGGTCCACGAAGTGCATGAACATGCCCCACTGAGCATGTTGACTCAGTGGGATCATTTGAGGTGGATTATTGCACAAGACTGTTATTGTGGTGGGACATAATGCCAGTGATTAAATCAAGGCAAATCTTGGGGATCTATGATGAAACTAGAGTCATTACTAGACAATAATAACTCTGTTACTACCTGTGTTTCCCTTTTGTTTACATTTTAAAAATACTGCATCTAAATTCCACTCAGCCACCTCCAAAACTACTTAATTAAGAACTGGGGTGCTGTAAACATAGTGTAGGCGTCATTACCATACGTGTAGGTCTGATCAGTGATGAGAGTAGCTGTGGAGGCGGGCGCCTCTTGGGCTCCAGAACTTCCTGCTGAGCCTGCTGCAGGTGTCCTCGGCCAAATTTAACATAACATCTGTGATGGGAGGAGCCAGTTTTAAAAACCCCATTGACATCCCCTTCCTCTTACACTGAAGTGAAGCTGCAAAATACAACCTGCTCTGTGTTGCACTATATCGTAACAGGACAGAGTAAAAAAAGAAGTAAAAAATCATATATAGTGTGTCGAAGGGTAAAGAGTCGAGTTTCTAAAAAACGGTTTTTGAAATCAAGAACAATCAGCTCACTTGTTTTGACAGTTTAATTTGATGGTGAAGCATTTTCTGGCTACTGAACATCTTATTAATTTAGGTTCAAAGGCTGATTCAATATATTCTGTTTAATCTGATGATATCTAGTCAATACGACATGTTGTTACACAGATAAATGTACAGAACCCAGTTCAAAGGAACTGATTTGATACATTCATTATTTATACCAGAAGATAACATTAATAATGTTCATTTATGAGTTCTGCTATAAGCTAATAAAGCTCTTGTTATATTTTATATCTTATATACAGTCTCAAATAAAATCCTTTAAAAAAGATGCTGTATCAATATTCACTCCTATCAGCCGACATCATAAAAAAGTAGAGAGAGAAAGGTTTCAAATAGGACTTTAAAATGCCTTTGCCAGCTGAGGCCAAGCAAATAGCTGCTGGTTTTTGTTTTGTTTCTTTTCTTGATTTGGCTGCAGGATTCAAGGGAAGGACATCTGCTCCCTCATAAGAGAGGTGCTCCAGTTTTGAACAAATGGACTGCCAGTTGTAATTTCTCCACTGCTCCCTCACCCTAAAATAGTGTCTCACTCCTTTATCAATGTGATGCATGGTTCTCATAAGTAACAGGTGTATCTGTATCTTTTGTCCTTTCATGATACACTTGGCAAGATATTTAGGTTAAAGTCTTATTAGCCTAAATGGGGCTGTGGGGCAGCAACAAGGGGATCCCATATTCAGAACACACCTTAGTTACAAGAATCAAAATCTGTTCTTAAAGTGAGACTTTGTAACCTTCGCTGCAATTACAGGGTACCAGCACACTGTTTTCCCGTTTATTTTCTTGAGTCATTTGCTTTAAATAGCTTTAAAGAAATAAATTTGTTTGCTTTCTCAGGAGAGCTTGATGAGAAGATCAATACCACTCTCATGTCTGGGCAGTAAATATGTAGCTGGAGCCATACGCATGAAAGACTGGAAACAGCCTGGCTTTTCAAAGGTAACAAAATCCTGGCCATTCTCACTGCCAAGAAATAGTCCAGCACAAAACAAAGAGAAATTGTGTTCTCACACTTTTTGTAAGGAATAAACAAACAATATTTAAGGATTCAGTGTTTTGTTTGTTTGTTCTGAGCTACTGAATAAACATGATGGTACAACATGGTGGACACGAAGAGGTTCCGGTCCCTCTTTAGATAAAAAGACTTATTCTAAGGCAACGAAAACATAAGGATTTTGATTTTCAAGTGAATATACACTAATGACATCATACCTGTGAATATTATACTCCATTTTTGCCAATAGATGCTCCTAAATGTTTTACACTAGACCTTTAGGTGAGGTTTGCAGCTACTAGAAGTAATAATACTTAAACATAGAATTGAATTACATTATTATGACTGATCTCTAGCTGAAATGACCAAAGCTCCATGAAATCTGTAAAAGGAAGGATCAGTGGTCAATTTAGTATCAAACATCATGTTACAGCATTTTTGAGTGCTCCAATTTTTTCAAACATTTTGCCGCATTAATTCGAAGCCACCACTGTGAAAAGCTTACCTCAGAAATCAGACATTTAGTCTTCTAAAAAACATTTATTTTCCTTAAGAGAATTATTTTCTGACATGTAAGACGTCGCCACTCTCAAAATGCCATCACAAAATGAGTGTAGAGCTTCGTTGACATGTTTTTTTTGTTGAGGGGGTTTGGTGGGGAAGTTTTACCTCATGTGATTAACTGGTGGTTGCTAGGTGACCATTCTGGAAAGGAGCCATTCATTTGCAGCCCAGCTCTTCAACATTCAGGATTTGAGAGCAGCTTTCGTGCACCTCCGAACCAAGCACTGCTGTCCAAATCACCTCCTGTACACACAGACGGTTGCCATAGTGATTCCAGGGACATCTGACTCAAAAATGACATGAGTCATACATTTGAAGAGTCCTTTTCTTATACTCGTAGTAGATTTGTTAAAAGGACTGTGGAATCTGGTTCATCATAAAGGCACAACAAATAGGGGCACATATTGAAAAGATTATGGGCTGCTTCCTGTCCTCAAATAAATGCTGAATTTATTGGTAGTGGAACTAAAATACCAGACCACTGCACACATGGTTTAGAGAAATGCCTGGGTATTTTATTCTCTGCATAATGTGTCCTACTTTTCTCCAAGGCCACAGCTAACATAGAGTCACGCTCCTCCACATGGAAGTACAGTATTTCTGATAATACACTGTATCTTACACCCTGCAGATGTCAACAAATGTACTGCTGTATGTGTCTGCAAAAAGTATAAAGGGATAGTTCATTTTGGCAAATACATTTATCCGCTGTATTGCCCGGAGTTAGATGAGAAGATTGATACAACTGATGTACATTTGAAGCTATCATTAGCAGACTGTTAGCATAGCTTAGCATAAAGACTAAACAGGGGCGGGTTGGGTGGACATTTATCCTCACACTACTGAAGGCAACAAAATCCACCTAAACCTCACTTTAGTTGTCTCGTTTGTTTACTACAAAGTGTAAAAACAACACGTTTCCATCCAAATGTATATAATGTGTAAACAAAATTTCGAGTAAACCTGCAAATATTTTTATTTTATTTTTTATTTTTAAAAGCGAATAAATGCTTGTTTCTATTTAATACCGTTATGCAATTATTAGGAGCTGGTCTACTTATCAACCTTTTCTAATGTGATACTTCAAAATACACATTGGAATAACCTGATGGAAACACAGCTAGTGCGTTTCTTCAGTGTTAGGCTTGCCATTCTTGTTCTATGTTCGTACAGTTGGAAGACATGACATAAAGTCAAGGTTTTTGTTCAGATTAAACAAATGTCACGTGTTAATTACTGAGCTTTTGTATTTTGGGACAGAGTCATGCTAGCACTAAGCTAAGCTAACCGTGTGCCTTGTTACTCATCTAACTCTTGCCAATAAAGTGAATAGGCACATTTCCCAAATATTCCTTTAAGATTAGCTTTAATTCCTGTGTGTAGATCAGATCAGGTACAAAGCAAAGAACAGCCCAATTTGAACAGAAAGAAATCTCAGGTAACCCTCACAGAGGAGAAAATATAGGTCAAAACAACAACATCCTGCACCATTTGCCTCTCCACGGGGTGACACAGAAACCAATCAACTTGACAGCGGTCTCTGATCGGCAGAGGGCTTCCATCTCCCCCCCACCATTTAGTCTCTGTCAGCCCCAGTGTGGCTGCACCACTGGTCCCATTTCTGGATGAAACACGGTCTCCATCCTAATTAACCCAGATGTGGATATTAATAAGATGAAAGCAGGTCTAGACTAGAAACGGGGCAGATTGAACGGAGGTCCTGATTTAAGAATGGTCACACTAAAGTGGGACACCTTCGCCCCTCCTCTGACAGGGGAATAAAGTCTGTTTCTATATAAAAAATACCCCCTGGCCCTCTTTAATTGCTCCCACTCTCCAGAGGTTTGAGTGCGATGAGAAGCTGAGAATAATCACAAGGGGAGGCTGGATCACATGAAGACAGAAAAGAAATGTCAGGTTGATGGGAACATATGACATCTATTACTTTGAGAATTTTGACGTTTTGTTTTTGACTGACATGACATCTTACTGCGAGAAGCTTCAGCATCCGTAAGGGCCTAAAGATAAATTCTGTAGTCTATGTGGCTATTAAAAGAAACCCACTGAACAACATTCATCTCATCCCTCTCAGTGGAAATGATGCTGCTGCTCCTTTCAGATTCATTTGTCGTGTGAGAAATGGGACTTATGTGGCAGGACAAGATTACAGCTGCAAGACTGTAAATCAGGATGAAATGGATTGTGTAGTGAAAGTGAAATAAAGGACAGGAACGTCAACAAGTTTACTCTCCCAGAAAAATACGTTGTTTTTTTTCTGTCTTCAGCTTTAGTTTTCATTGCATCATCTTACATTGAGTGGGAGACAGCTGCAGATCAGGAGACAGTGGGGGGAGGGCAAACAGGAAACAATGACGGGCACAGACATGACTCATCCAGCTGATTGTCTTATGGAGCCACCAACATGTTGAATTGTCTTGTTTTGTTTTAATGAGTGGCTGAGTTAACCAAGATTTCACAGAAAGCGAAAAATAGACCAAGACGCAAACTAAATAGACAATGTCTCACATAACATTTGGAGAATATATACCAGGCTTGACAAAAATATTTTCTCCACCATTCAGAAACAAGTCCATCTCTTCACATAAAAACAAACATGATATCAAGTGTCAGTGTCACTATTTCAGTGGAGAACGGATAAATCTAGTGGAAGGAACCGAACACAGCAGTTGGCACCACAGTGGCACTCTTTCCTCTGGAGTCCATCTGTCCTACTGGCCTGTATGGCAGCGTCACTGTGAGTGGACAGCAGCTCTACAGGAGGTCGGTTACTGTACCCTCCTGAGTAGTCAAACGTCAGCTCCTCTTGCGCATCGATGTTCCGTCCAGCAAACAGCGCCAGTTTAGGAACCGCCGAGTGCACGCGGACTGGCTGCATGAACAGGTTTGGCTGGCAGGAGTGGTTGAGAAAGCGGCCTACGTTTCCCACCGCGGCAGGGTCCACAAACGTCTCAGTGATTGAGCCTGCGCCTGCGTGCTCTCTCACGGCAATAATGTAGTTGTTCTCCTCGGATTTCTGTGCGAGCTGTCTGCGCCTGGCCTCCTCAAAGCTGATCGCCTCTCCGGCATACTCGCACACAAACGTCCCGTGTGGGATTGCCTCCAGTGTCCGTACTCCCCAGCCCCTGTTCTTGGTGCTGTAAACCTCCAGCCTGATTCTCAGTCCTCTCTGCACCACGCGGTTAGAGCAGGCGTCGCTGCAGGTGCAAAGGGCGTGGCACTCAAACGCAGGCGAGCAGTAAGCGGAGTCGGGTCTGCTAAGGTTCAGCAGTGTGCCGGTGCTGTCGTATGCCTGCCCATGTGTCTGCAGGCAGGAGCAGCTCTCAGGGACGCAGGAGTGGGAAAGGCAGGAACATCCAGGAAGGGTGACTTCACTGGGGTCAACAGTGCATCCTGGTCCCTGAATATTATCTGGGGAATACTGGAGGATGAAGCAAAGAGCAGTCAAAGTTTACCAAATAAGAAAGAAACCAGAAAGACATTTAAAAAGCAAATTAGGCCATAATGCCCATCATTCCTGGAAATTTTCAATTTACAGCTGAAACAATTATTGATTAATTAATTAATTAATTAGTGTTTTAACAGAAAATTGGTTGCAACAATTTGGATTTTAATTTTTTTTTCCAGCAGGAATGCCAAACACACACAGTCTCCAGCTACTCAGTTGTGAGGCTTCCCTGCCTGTCTCTGTCTTATGGGAACATAAACTGAACATTTGGGTTTTTGACCGTTGAGACAAAACAAGACATTTGTGACAGGCATTTTATAGACTGAAAGTTGAATTAGGAAACTAATCTGCAGATAAATAGTAATTGCAGCCTTAAATCTAATCAATTTATTTCAATTTATGGGAAGCAAGCACAGTTGTTAATGCTTTGCAACTGCCAGCTTGAAACCAATTAACCTAATTTAACAACCACATTATCACATACAACTACAGTTTCACCGCATTCAGCAATGATTTGTCTTTTTTCCAACTGGCTGCACTGTAATACAGTAAGAAAGGTCTCTTAGAGCATCATGAGCAAGGAGTGTTATGTAGGACACGTCCTGTGGTTCTGGAGAGGCTATTTTTTGATTCCCTGTGCTGTAGTCAGAGGATGCGGCTGTAGCCTGCAATGATTTGCTGCCATCTGCGGGTATAACAATGCATTTCACTTGATAGAGTCGATAACCACCAGGGTTTGATTCATTCATGCCACAGCTAGGTTTTCTGTACCAAGGTTGAGTAGGACTTCACCATAAATAAAATGCATATTTATCAGGATATTGTTTCCCATTACGCAGTGTATTTCAGGCATTATATGGCATCCTGCATGTTGGTGGTGCTATGCAGTGAAAATGAAAAAGCACATACTAACTATTCACTCTTACACCAGTGTGTTTTCTTAAACTTTGAGCTTCTACATAATAGCAGCATCACAATATCACCACAGTTCTTATGCTTATTCAGGGGAGAGAGAGCAGCAAAGGGCCACAGGTCGGGGTCAAACCCCGGGGCCGCTGCAGCAAAGACTCAGACTTGGTATGTGGGGTGCCAGCTCTAGCAGGTGAGCTGTGATTTGCATATTGCACTCGGCCATGTTGCTATTTTGATAATATTCCGGTGAATTGTGCAGCCCCACTAGACTGATACATCGGCCGAAACCAGCCTGTTGCAGATATATTGGTGTATATGTTGTCTGATAAATAAATAACAAAGACACATTTGAGGTACAAACATTGTCCCCTTAACATAGTTTGTCCTCCAGAGTCTGTTTACCAAAAGGACTTCACTTTTACAAAATTGTATTGTGCTTACAATTCTTTAAAAACAACAAATTGTTGTTAATGTTTATAAAGGATCGCAGTATCTATTTACATCAACATGTCATAACATATTAAAAAATACCGTATCGCGATATTTTGTTTTGTGATATTGTATCGACTGTAAAAACCACTGTATCGACTTTTGTGGTTAAACCCCCAACCCCTGATATCAGTGTTATAAACATAAGCTGAGAGCTGTGATGTTGGATGTTACAGCGACTGTGATAAATACAAACGCAGATCCCTCTCTTCTGCTTGCATAAAGAGGTAACTCATATTATATTCATACGGTGGTGTGCTATATACTAGCAGCTGTCAGTGTTCCTAAAATTAGATTTTTTTTAAAAATTGTTTATATTTGATTGGTGGACTTATTATGTGCTGTCATTTTTAATAAGATAAGATATATAAGATATTCCTTTATTTGT
>NW_023339740.1:5823260-5826660 GCF_004916995.1 Morone saxatilis | reverse complement strand
ATTCCAATGTTACAGCAGCAAAGTGGATAGAGAAAAAAACAGTATAAAAACAGTAAGAGTAGGGAATTGATATGCACGTTTATTCACTTGCTTGTAGCAGATATGGAAGGAGGTCACACTGCTGCACACAAGTAGGCCCTTTCTTAAAGCATTCACATGTCACAGTAAGAAAAACTAAATGGTAAATTGAATGATGGCTGAATTCCCTTTAGCTGATATACTTTGTAGCTGGTCCTGTGCATGCTGACTCACTGTCACAGCTGACTTCAATAGGCTGCAGCAGAGCCATCGTTAATGTTATTCATAACGTTTACTCTACTGACAGGTCTGTTTGAAGAGAAAATAACGTCTTGATGTGCTTTGTAACTTCACTTTGAAACCATATTCACAGGTGTTAAGTGTTAGTTAGTTTAAGTGTACGTTGCCAAAACATTTACCGTCTCAACTCTTCTTCTACGGTGAGAGTATGCGACATAACGTTACCTGAAATTCAGGAAATGTCCTTACACCGGACCTCCCCTCGATAGAAACAGGAACATCTTCGAGGCCGTTGCTCAAATCCACATCCCTGTCAATATTCATATCCGAAGTTTCCACTGAAGCAGCGGCAGACCGGCTGGGACGCAAACTCCAACCTAGAGGCTGCAACTTCCGGTAGTATAAATGCGGGCTAGCTCCCCCTAGTGGCGTATGTGTGTTATTCCACCACAGTAATTATTAACCGCGTGGTTTGACCATCTGGACGAACTCGCTACAAAGTGGACAGGAGCTCATTAAGGACAAATACAAAACAGCATGGGATAATTGTTTCATCTGAAGTACTGTGAGGGTGGGACATGGGAGCATTACTTACCTACAAAAGCAGTCTCACAGTCTCACAGCTATTTACTCCGTTTATTTATAGGTTGTCCCATTTGTACAACAGTGTTTTTATTTTTTTTGCTTCTTTTATTTCTTTGCTTAATTGTGTCCTCACATCTCCAGTCATTCATCATCAGCATCCCTAAGCACAAGTAGTTTTACAGTAGTGGATTCAGACAACTGCAGTAATGTGATAAGGCCTGCAGGTGGCAGGGTTAGGCAATGTATTCCTCCAAAGCTGACCACCTGCGTGAGCAAGAGAAATAAATGCTTAAACAACAGAAGGAATCAATTTCAACAAGCCAAAATCGTGATATTGTATTTAAAATGGTTTAAAATATGTTCTACCTATCCTAAGTCTTTAATGATGAAGTCCCCTTCTCTATCTCTACCTCTATCTTTCACTCTTGTTGATTAAAGATGAGGCAAAATAAAGTTTTTCAGTAGATACAAGAGCTGTGTAGAGTTTCCATGACTAACCTTTCTATGGTGTTACAGTGTTGTCCCTTTGAATTGATATGCAGTGGTTTATTCTCTGGTGGCTATCTGAAGCAGATGGGGGGAGGTCACATTGTCAGCTGGCATTTCCACGCTGCACACAAGTGACCAAGGATTTTCCTTTGAGATTCAGCCTTCATCTTTGTCCTTGGGCAGAATTAGAGCTGTCACTTGTTAGCCCAGCATCTAGGTTTCAGAGATTGCATACTCAATCACAAGCTGAAATGTTACAAGTGAATGGTACAAGAATGTGACAATAAACCGATTGGCAGTTTGATGGATTTGACAACAACGGAGGTTAGTGCTGGAAAGAATCTGTGCTTTCTGACTCAACTGTTGTGTTGGGCTCCACAATCGGCACTTCCAAGATGAAATTGCTTTACAAAATACATGACAGACATTTACAGGCCAGTTCACTGTTGCTGATCAGTTGGGAATTGTGTTCTGTGTGATGCCACAAAAATGACTTTTTTTTGGCATCACACAGGACACAGGGCAGTTGTATAATTTAATATATGCATGTCAGGTGTGTTTTCTGTGTCACTGTCCAATCACTCTCAAAAAAGCCATACAAATCTAATTAAACAATACTAAAAGTCAATAACCACGTCAGCAGCTCTGTGAGGCTGTACTGCTAACATTAGCATACCATCATGCTTCCAGTGACAATGTTCACATGTTAATTCATAGGTGTAATGTTTCACATGTTCACTATCTTAATTTTGTGTGTTAGCATGCTAACATTTGCTAATTAGCATTAACACACTAGGGATGTGCATCTCCATCACTGAGGCCGATGTGATACACATCTCGATGCACTGCAAGCAATCTGATACATATCTGAAGTAACTACCAATGTGATATGATACAATTCAATCCGTTTCTGATGCAGTGCAATTTGACACAACTTGGTTCAACACAAGGCAATACAATGCAAAGAAAGGGGATATTATGCTATGCAATTCAATATGGTTGATATAGTTTGATTTTATTTCTTTGGTTCTACTTAAGCAGCTTGAGAACCATTTTATTGTTTATCTATAAATTATTGGTCACATTTCTAAATAATAAAGGCGTAAGACCTGTACAAATAATTATATATAAATAAACTGGATTTTACCTAAGATGTTATCTGAGTTCATCTGGAACGCATCTTGTATCCAATGCACACTTTTTTAATCTTGAACTTTAATGCTGGTGCACCGATGCAAACCAGTGAGTCTTACCATCCTGGATCATAAAGTATTGGACCAATTCAGATTTTGACCTCATGTTGGTGCTAGATAAAAGGTCAGGGGATCACCAAAGTAATTACAATTCAACCTGAGGACATGATTGAATGTATCATGTATTTTATGGCAATCCATCCAATACTTGTCAAGATATTTCACTTAATCCCACAGATATTAAGATATTTCACACCCAGGATAAGTTTAAACTTTGGACAGCTGGTGGTGCTAGAGAAAAAGTCAGCGTATCAACAATGTCTGTAGGGTTCGTCCTCCGGGGGACCACGGTTGCTAAGACCAAAGTGATGGACCATACAACTGACAGACCGACACTGCAGTCCCTAGAGTCATGCTGCTAGCATGTTTAAAAATAACACAACTTGAAGGGGGGATGCCTGTCAAGGTTAAAGGAAAGATGTATTAGACACTAGGCCATATACTTAAAATTGAGAACTGTAAATACAGGGAAATGTACACCTTGGCACCCTGGTGGTCATAATGTTTGAGAAAATCACAAAAAAGAATGTGATGCAATGTGTGCTCTATGAACGTACTTTCACATATAAGAAAAGCATTAACTTTTTCAGGAGTTCGCGCAGCTACACAGGAGTAGATAGTATGTTTTGGATTGGAAAAAATGAGTTTAATTTAAGTAAAATCAAGATTTGGCATAATGTGGTATCACCGGTTAAATGATATTATTTCCACATTGGCAAATTTTGATAAGTACTGACCCCTGCAGACCAGGAACACCCCACAAGAGCTGCAGTTTTGGAGATGCTCTGACCCAGTCGTCTAGCCATCACAATGTG
>NW_023339740.1:5814348-5823160 GCF_004916995.1 Morone saxatilis | reverse complement strand
CAAAATATTCACTTGCTGCCTGATTTAGCCCACATTTTTGGTTTGTCCCATAACTGAATAATTTATGCTCATTTGTTGGATGAACATAAATTTTATGCCTTTCCTGGAATATATAATATGACTTGACATTATGCTTCTCATTGCGTTATCTAACAACAGGATGAAACAGCTTCGTTTGCTCCAGATGAAGCAGGTTGTTGAGGGTCTTACATGGGTGCAGTTGTCAGGGATCCTTTGGCTTTAATGAGAACTCACACACGCATACGCACACACATACTAACACAAAGGAGCTGAACTTTGAGGCTGGACTACAATTGGTTGGAGAGTTAATGAACCAAAGGCATGATAGAGCCTGTTCTCTGGGGAGATTATCAACAACAGTCCAGCACTCCCTCTGCTACCGTGCTGATTGACTTGGCCTTAAATTGGCTGCGATGCTTCTCCCAGCTTGTGAGGAAAGCTGCGCCGTGGCCTAGTGGATGCACTCTTTTCTGGTCTGACAGGGGAGAACAAAGGAAATTTCAAAGGTTTCCTTCATATGCCTTTGTCAGCTCAAGTAGGCATGATTATGATGAGTTGACCCCAGAGGTTTCAAATAGGGCTTTTTCTGGCTGCTCCACTGAGTTTATCAAAGGCCATCAAAAGCAGTCAGACAAACAGGGAGGCAAAGATTCTGCGATTAGTTCCAGAGAGGGCCAGAAAAGTCAGACATTGTCTTTTTAATATCACAGTCAAAAACATAAGAGAGAGGGATATTCACTGACAACATTGAGTAAATGTATTATATGTATTGTTAATTATTGAATTGTATTGAAAAAAAGAAGTATAAATGTACAAAATATATTGTAATGTATTAAATATGTAATATGGAAATATGTAATTATTGTTAATTGCTTTGGTTTTTGTTCATGCTAATAAAGCTCTTTGAATTGAAAGAGAGACTGAAAGAAAGAAAAAAGAAAGAAAGAAAGAAAGAAAGAAAGATTCAAGCGCAATAACAAAGAAAAAAATGTTTACTGCATTCAAACTTTTGGGTGAAAACACGGTTCACAGGAGGATGACTTGAGCCTGCATTCGCACACCCTGCAGCAGTCATCCCATGAGACTCCTGGGGGCCTTCCTCTGCTGCCAGGCAACTACAGTGACAGTGTGATTCACTCACAAGATTTTGCAAAGCAATTAAGCAAGGAGTCAAAGGGGTTCATCAGCCTCCTGCGGCAAGCAACATATTTAGCTCCTCACTCTGAGTTTGAAGAATGAACGAAGTTTGATAGAAATGTACCAAGTTAGTCATCACTGTACACAGCTAAACAACATCTGTACGTCTTTATTAAAACTTTTTTCTTTTGTACAAAAGCTGCCCTACGGGTAAAAAACACAACAGGAAATGGGAGCTAGTGCAAGCAAGCTTCTTCAGTTTTTTTATTTTCATAAATGTATTTTTTGAGGGTGTTTATTTGATGGCCTTTAATGGGTAGTGACAGCTGAAGAGTGACAAAAAAGGGAGAGAGAGAGAGTGAGAGAGAGAAAGAGAGAGAGAGAGAAAGAGAGAGAATGGGGGGATGTCACGCAGCAAAGGGCCACAGGTTAGAGCCGAACCCATGGCCGCTGCAGCAAGGACTCAGTTTTGGTAAACGTGGTACCAGTTCTACTGGAGTTATGTGGGTGCCCCAGTTCCTTAAGTTTTTAGTTCAGGAATGCTTTAAGAGGGTAGTTACTTTATAGTTATAATTATTGCTTTATGTTTTTTGGATTTGCAAGGTATCATTACAAAAACCTTCCCATACAGTTAAAAATGTTACTGTAAGTTAAATGTTATTTTTTGGTTCTTTCTGATGTTAATGAAGGGAAATGAAAGTACCAAAACAATGTCACAACAATTAGTTTTCGAACAATAATTTTTCACAATAATTAAATAGATTAGATAGATAAATTCTGAAATTCTGCAGATATATGTGTAAAAACATCAGCTAATTAATTAATTTATTAACCATTACTTGTTTGAAAGGTACCTTCAGAAAGCAAGAGAGCCGTGTAACTTAGTGGTCAGGCAGCCGTTGAAATTGGACCAGTGGTGCAGTAGCAATAACCACTCACTGTCTGAAAGCCTCTTTTGTACTAAGATTGATGCGAATTTCTCTACAATTTATGATGACGGCAGAATATAACAAGCTTGTCTAGAGTGGGCACAACAACAACTGAATGGCTTTTGGTTCCCTAATTCAAAATGTTTGATGACTTCATAAGGACCCCAGTGTGTGTATTAACATCTTGCTTAGCTCAGGGACTAAAGCTGCAGCAACTGTGGCTGATGCAAACACACAGATGTAGAACAGTCACATGTTAGTGACAGCAATGTCTACAATGAGCACTGCTGACATTAAGTAATAATAAGACTATTCTGCACAAAACACTTTAGGTCTTAAACTTGACGGAAAATACATTTAGTCAACAGTTTAGATAACAGACATTTCATATTGTAAAATACCCTTACTATTTACATTTTTAGCTATATTTATATTTGAAAAAATTCTTTGTTATTTGGATGGTGACTGTTTTTCTCTTCTTGGTCAGTAGAGATAGTATAGCCTATTGGACACAAAGCTCAGTCTATCAATTTATGAATTTAGCCGAAAATATTTTAGTTATGACACTGTGACATTGTAAAAAAATACCATTAACTTCTGTGACTCTTTCAATCTGCAAAACCCTTTTAACATTTATGCTTCTATTAATAAACAGTATAATGTAAGACAAGATTATAAAGGTCACAGATACATTCACACTATATAATAATTAGTTTAGGAAGAGAAAGTGATACATACTGGCATAATTAAATCTGCCATATGGTGACTTCAAACATTTGCACTTTACTTAACAAACAGATCTTTTTTGTTGTTGATGCATCCATACATACACGTCAGATGTTTCTATATTTTGAAACTTGGTCTTGAAAGAAACAATCACTCATTCACTCATAAACTGTATTGGTTATAGGTGAAAATGTTAACAAATCAACTTACATTGGCTTAACTTAAACACCAAGATAAAAAAATAAATGTTACAATATAGTGAGAACATGAATTAAAATGAATATACATAACACTATACAGAATAGTGAAAAATGAAACACACTGCTAATAATACTGTGGTGACAGCTGTGATGATAAGAAAAGCACACTGATTATTTGCTTGAGATAGCAATTATCTCCCATCAAGCCCTCATTTTCTGTAGGAAATCTGTAAATGGATTCTTACAAATCTATCTAGTTATTTCTCATGTTCACATAAGCATCCAAAGAAAATAACATTTCTGGCTTAAAATTATATTTATTTGGATTAATTAAGATTTAGAATATACTGTGCAGCAGGATTCACATCAGATGACTAGCATAAATAAATATAGAATATAAAACAAGATTAAGAATGCTCAGAACTTCATGTATTTCCTTTCACTCTTACAAGAATAACATGCAGTAAAAGGGTTTTACAATGAGTAAAAGAGAATAACAGCAATATATCCCTAGAGATCAATGCACAGCATTCATAAATCAAGTCAGCCAGGCGTGCTCCCTGTAAAGATGTTGAATCTCTCAAGAGGCTCCATTCTTCCAATCCAATCAATATCCTTTGTCTGTTTCCACTTAGCCGGCTATGGGTCAGTGTATGTGTTTTAAATGGGGTGTAATAACCAGTAGACACTTTCTCTGCAGCATCTGTGCTGTAGAGACCGGTGTTCACTGTGCCTTGTCAAACTTAAGCTGCCTACATTAAATCAGTGTTAAACACCATTTCAATTTTGCAAGTCAGTTCGGGTCTTGTGTTGCAGTAGTACAACCTGTCAGAAGATGCCCCCAGACCACAGGGGTACAAAGGCACAGGTTCTTTTTTGTCTATATTTCCCATTACCTCAGCGTCTCTGTTGTAGATTCTGTGACTTTTAGCAGTGTGTGTACTCACTGTTCACTGCTCATTTTCAGCCCCTCATCAGTAATGATCATGCATCTAAACTGGCTGCATATTTCTCCGAGCTGTGTCTTCGTTCTGCCTTAAGCATGCACACAGGCATAAAATGGGCTGTCTATGAGAAGTCAATTTGTGTGCCAATGACAGTGGAGAATGATTACAACATACAGCAATGAACACTTTTTAATGTTGTGTCATCATCATGGAAAATAGAAAAAGCTTTTGAACAATGGAGGGCAATTTGCTTTGGTTCCTTGCATAAAATGGAACCTGGTTAATATGATCCTTTGAGTAAATGTTTGCAGTTGGCTGGGGTCACTGTGTTATAATAAATACGGCCACAGCTATTTGAATTTAATCTAATTCCACTGTTCTGTTCCTGTGGCTGTTTAACAATAAAAACAACAACTCCCATGATACAGTGCTACTTCATGACTTCATAAAAGTCTGTCTTTTGTGAAATTGTTTTGATTGAAAGACTCCATAGCGGCAGAAATTATGTAGGCCTACTGTGCATGTAACACTTCTGAAATCTAGTTTTAAAGTATTTGTGTTTGGACTGAATTGAACTAGTTGTGTGCCCCTCTACAATACAATGAAAATGCTAACATGCAGGTGTTAAGCAGGTATAATGTTTACCATGTTCACATATTAGTAACATTTACTAATTAGCACTAAAGTCATGGTGATTTTTTTTTTTTAAAAGTCTATATTTTGGGCTTTTATTGCAGTGAAAGCTGAAGATAGACAGGAAAGGGGGGCAGAGAGGGGGGATAACACACAGCAAGAGGCCGCAGATTGGATTCGAACACTGGGCCGCTGCAGCAAGGATCTAGCCTCGGTACATGGGTCGCCAGCTCTACCCACTGAGCTATCCGGGCGCCCAAATCATGGCCGATTTGATGGCAATGTCATAAGTTCTGCATAAGTAATGGTCAAATCAAAATGTTGCCCTGATCATGATGCTAGATGAATAGTCAGGGCATTACCAAAGTTACTTTGTCATCCTGAGGGGAGCATGAATGCACTGAATGTCACAGTAATTTATTTATTTCATATCTCATATTACCAATCTATTCCTAACTCGAAGCTCTGTCTCAGCTTTTGAGAAGTTGACACTTGTCTGCCTAATAAAATAACAAAGCAGTGACAACCCTCCCATGCTCGCTGTCTCTCATTTTGTAATGTGAATTAGGGGCTTCATAAAGGCAAGACCCATTTGGATTTTGCAAGTCAACAGATGGTTAACCTTTTCTGACCTGCTTTCTAATGTCACCATCGTGCTGGAAGAAAAGTCAGATTCAGTATAAGGTCAGGCCAGAACATGTTGAAAATGATATGCAAGGAAATCTACTGGCATAAATGGAGCAGTGCATAGGATTTACTGGCATCTAGTGGTGAAGTTTCAGAAAGCAACTAACTGAACACCGCTCATGTCTGTGTTCGACGACCTGGGGCGAAGTGTGTAGGCCATATCTAAAGCCAGTGTTTGGTTTGTCCATTCTGGGCTGCTGTAGCAACATGGCGGTTCAACATGCGGACTCTGTGGGAAGACGATCTCCTGCAGACAGATGTCTTAATTAAAACAGCTCATTCTAAGGTAACAACATAACGATTACTTTTTTCAGGTGATTATACACTAATGAAACCATACCTCTGAATATTAGATTCCATTTCTGCCAATAGTTCCTCCTAAATGTTACACACTGGACCTTTATTTTAACACCAATACACAAACATAGCACATACATGTGTATGGCCACTTACTGTATGCACACACTCATACACACACACACTCATAAGCAATCAATATAAGAGAGCATTTTGTACTGTTTTGGTGACCAGGCAATCAATAGAGTAATGGAGTGAGGCCAACTCTGATTGTATTGTCCCATTATTGTTTCACCTTCATGTCAAAGTGAAGTGTTGTCTGTAAAATTGTTTTCCCATTGAAACGGGAATGTGTGTGCTTATTAAAATAGTATTTTGTTTATGCAGTACACTATTTTTATCATGGATTTTCACTTCCATTACTACAGAGCACTTTATATGCCTGTTTGAATAAAGACACAACCTCAACAGTAGGAGCTACATATAAGAAGATGGAAATGAGCTTCAAGCCTCTGTGAGACTTAACACACATTCACACTTACAGTATGCTGCAGGCAAAACGCAAAGCTCTTTAATTGGGCCCTGGGAGAAAACTCCACAACAATCCATCCAAGAATTCATTATGAATTTAACAGATGATTAACATCACTGCAATACATTATGTTTCCACACTTCTATTGTGATTTTTCTCACAGTATGCCTACATTATTCATTTGGCATAGAGGCAATAATCACATCACAATAAAATTCTACAAGTAAAAGAGACGAACAACAAAGTGAAACTAACCTCTTGCTTTCCTGGTGATTGTATTCCATGTTATTTAAACTGAATTTCTGTGATAGGAATATGGATATGTCCAACGTCAGCGTCAGATTCTCCAGGCTGTAGAGAGATGTGCCACCACTCTTCACTGAGAGATTCCATGTTTTGTTGACACAGTGGAACTCATTGCCTCATTGCTCCTATGCTGCAGAAACAGCATTTGTTTTACCATCATTTTTATACTCGTTTTCAACCGGCCCTGGAATAGGCCATTTGCATTCTGATAGAAAAACTAATATAAGATGATGAAGGTGCACTATGGATATAGATCTGTATAGATTGGAAATCCAAGAAAAGGATTCTTCAAACTGTGCCAGAACTGTAGACCTCTCAGAAACATCAAACATTTTGATGACCAGCAGGCGATGACACAATGGTCTGCACCAGTGCTGGAAACTCACGTAAAATAATTTATCCAGACAAAGAGTCTACACTGTACTAGCACTGTGAGACTGTGCTATGGCACAGTGGTGCTTCGAGATAAAGGTTAACGTCATCATACTAACATGCTTGCAATGACATTGCTAACGTTGTGATGTTTAGGCAGGTAGGTAGGGAGGCTTCACACGCTAATATTTACTAATTAGCACTAAGCATAAAGAACAGTATTTGGTCATAAACCAAAGTGTTGGACAAATAATTTTTTTTATCTCATGATGGCGCTGTTCACTTACTTCATCATAAGGGGAGATGAATATTAAACATCATGGCAATCTATGGAATATTTTTGGAGACATTTCACTGAGAATTACAAATGACAATATATGATGCTGCTAGAGAAACCAAAGACCCTCATGAAATTCTCATGAATTGTATGGCAATATATGCAAGAGCTATATAGATATTTCAGACAGACATTGCTAGAGCCACTGTTTGTGTGGTTAAAACTGAAAGCAATGATGCTATAAAAAGTTTTAAAAAATAACTTTTCTGATGCTCATACAACGTTTTCCCCATACATAGTTACATTTTTGAACAAACAAAGTTGTCAGAGGCCTGCTGGGTAACAAACACTTCGTGAGTAAAATTTTTAAAATTATCTTAGTATGTGTGAGAGTTTGGGAATAACAAGAGAAAAGGCTCACAGGTACTGTCTCTGCTGGGCAGCCAGTTGCTCTCAGGAAGAGGTGTGAAGTTACACCCACACTCTCCCCAGAACAATGAAAATAACCGAGCCTGGGCCAGCATGCTCGCTGCATCCAACAAGGAGCCATGATAACTTTGGTTATGCATGCCTCCTCATTTGGTTGGATAAACAATTTATGCAAGATGACCTTCTATTGAACCATGTTGATGACCAATCTCTTCTCTAAAAGTGGATCTCATCACATTGTCCAAATACAGGTAGTGAGCCAAGGTACTCTGAGCCATCAAAAGTTGAGTGCTGTGTGGATTACAAAAGGCAGTGAAATGCTTTCTGCTTTACTCACTTCGGTTTCATGTACTTAACTGCCTATGGCTGCGCTCAGCTTTAGAAGAGGCACTCTTTTTTAACTTCAAAGGTTAAACTGGAACTATTTGTATAGAAGTGCACTTCGGAAGAAATCTACAACAATGTTTTACAGTGAAATGTTTCCCTGAATATTTATCTTTAAACACCAGCACATTGTGAAAACATTTTTGTTGTAAAAAGAGCAATTGGGCAAATTTGTCATTAAGCTTTGAAATCTCCCCAAAGAAAAAAAAAAGAAAGAATGCTGTAAATCATCACTTCACCCTTAACCCTTTCTTCACCCAAGGGTGAGCTCACCTGAGAGAAAAAGCACCTGTCAATTAAGAAGAGGAAAATGTCACCAGTTTTGCCGTCAAAAGTGACCTTGTGTGGGGTGAAACTGGTGATGCACAGTAGTATAAGTAGTTTTTTTTAATATATATTTATTTTTGTGGGCTTTATTGGATAGGACAGCTGAAGATAGACACGAAAGGGGGAGAGATGACATGCAGCAAAAGGCCACAGGTAGGATTCAAACCCATGACCACTGCAGCAAGGACTCAGCCTTGGTACATTGGGTGCCAGCTCTGCCAGGTGAGCTATAGAGCAGTGCAAATTTGACCTATTTCACAAGTTGCAAGATAAGTAAATACATTAAACCTCTGTCCACAGGGACCATGTAAAAGTAAATGCATTTTACAACTGTACTGAAAATTAAAGTCAACTGAAAGAACCATGCCTTTTTACTATTTTTCACAATGTTGAATAAATGTGCGTAAATTAGTCTACAAATGCTTTATGCACCGTTGCCTAAACTCAGTAATATAACTAAATAAATGAATTCAAAAATACGCATGACACCTTGCAACTCAGGTAAAGCCACATCTAGCAAATGCTTGCGACTGGGCATCATGTAGTGTGTGCCTCAGCATAGTCCACAAATCCCAACATCTTCAACAAATCAAAACAGCTGGTTGTGC
>NW_023339740.1:5801024-5814248 GCF_004916995.1 Morone saxatilis | reverse complement strand
CACATAATTTGGTAATAAATTAATTTAAGCAACAAAAAATCTGAGGAGCCACTTGGGAGCCGAAAGAGCCGGCTCTTTTTAGTGAACCAAGCCAAAAAAAACGCTCTAAAAAGAGCTGGAATTCCCATCACTAATTCCAATGCTCCAAAGTAGGTGTGCTACGTCAGTGGTGTAGTGGTGCTTGGAGAAGTGGGTATACTCTTAATTGAATAAGCCTTTAAGCATTAAGTTTAATATTTACGATGCAATTACCCAGGTCAACCAATTTTTTTCCCCCCTAGACAATAGACCCCAGAGATTGACCTTATTAAAGGAGGCAGGTATTAACCCCCTGTGGGATTAACACAGATTGCTGTCAATAAGGGATGTTGTTAGTGATCAAGCGTGAAGAACCTAAAGGTTAGATTCTGGTTCACTGATTTTTTGGTGCTAACCTTAAGGCCAATACCGCATGATGCTTCATGTCATTGCTATAGCAACACTGTGCCATGGGTATTAGGGCTATATGTCAGCTTATCTTCATGTATCGCATGTCACAAACACAGCCTAGATCAGAGACAAAAGTCATGTGAGTTGCACATGAATAAAGGTTTAAAATAAAATTAAATATTAACTCAATCTGAGAGTTTGTTAAAGGTTATCAGTCACAATTGTGATGTGTGTGAACAAGATAAACAACAAGACAGTATGTGGCCATGCTAGTCTGTGAGGCTGTACTGCTCTGTTCTGTTCTGCATCAAAACTATTCAGATTTAAGAAAAGATCCCGGTTTTGGGTAAAATAAGTATGTTAGTGTGAAACCAAAAGTCAGCATTGCGCTTAGCTTATAAGTAGGACGTTATGTAAGTATGTTAAAACAAGTCAACACTGACTTTTTGTTTAACATGGGACACAAACTCATCTCCAGGGTAAAAATACTGTGTTTGCCCATCCATCTACAATAGCATTTGGACTTCTCCTTATTGTATGTCACCTGACTTCCTCCTTTGCTCCCGCCATAATTACTACCACAACAGGTCGCCACCTAACAATAAACGTAAGTGTGGGTCGTAATAAGATGCTCACACATAGACCCATACGGCTGTATTTTTAGTGAGCAGCATGGGCTGTTTTTACACCATCAGATTGTCTTGAAGTTTGCCATTCCTAATTTTTCACCTCTACAACCGTAAATAACCTAGTATGAATAATTCAAGTGAAAGATATGCATAGCCACAGATTAATTTCAAAGGAGTCAGCTTGACTAATGAACCTGTCATCAAGTTCTGTGTCTGCCTGGTTCAGATAGGCCGTGGAAGCATGGAAACATGCCAAACTCAGCTGAGGAAATCAATGGACAGCTTTTTCAAGCCAGCAGTTAGCTTTCATGCCTGCAATTCTTTGAAAATCAATAAGGGACACAATTAAGGAAGGTGTTAGTGGAATAAAAAAACATCATTATCCCATTTATTGTCATTAAACCCTGCAGATGATAGTTTTGAAACAGCCTAGGTCGCATTTAGCAAGACAGGATGCATGGTTCTATTTCAGGTTAAGTTGCTTTGTTGTTTTTTTCTGCAAGGCTAAAGAATAAAATGTTGAGAGTCTTTTACTTCTTTTGCCTGCGTGATCTGCCTACATTAAGCTCTAATGCAATTCTTGCCATTTCCTCAATATAGCTTTCTCAAGTACTAATTCCTCAGTTGAATTCCTTTGTAAAACTAGAGCAGGAAAATCTTCTGAATGGGCACTGTGATCAATTTCATGTGTCAAGACTAGTAATATGCATGATATAGCGACCACGCATAATATGATAAGTAAATGTCATAAAAACCTAGCTATAATGCAGATAATGTTATACCATTTTTAATATATGACACAATAACATACAGTAATGTAATCCCTCACTGGCTTCCCATCCATGAATACAGGTCAACATTGTCCCCTAAAAATTATGTTTACATACTACTAATTTGCAACAGCAAATATGTTTTGAATAGCAGTGGTGGTCTGTTGGTCAGTCAGTTTCACCACTTCGGATTGAAATATTAGGTGGATATCAAGGTCCCTGGAGGAGAAGTTCTAATGACTTTGGTGATGTCCGTCCTATAGCACGAAAGGATTTCACTTATGCTGTGAAATATCTCAACATCTAATTGATGGATTGGCACATGACTGTACAGACATCCATGGTACCCAGAGGGTAAATTGTAATGACTCTGGTGTCTCACCATGACATTCACATTTATGGTTTCAAGTGAAATGTCTCAACGCCTATTGGGTTGATTGTGAGGAAATTTGGCACATTAATGTCTCCCTCAAGATAAATTGTAATAACTTGTAAATTTTAACGTGATGACGGTGCTATGTGAAAAATCAGGTATCCATTTGTCCAATACCTGAAAAAAACATGACATTCCCATCAGCTTCAGCTCTAGCCTGCTTTGTGTTTAGTACTAACTATCAAATGTTAGCATATTAATTTACTAAGATGGTTAACATGGTAAACATGACACCTGCTTAGCATTAACATGCTAATGTTGTTATTGTGAGCAATAGTATGCTCATATTAGCATTTAGCTCAATTCACCACTGTGGTGCATAGCGTGCATTGCTGTAGATTCTTAGTCTTGTATGTCATTTTGAATGCTTTGAGCAACACAAAAAATTTGCATTTGCATTCACTACCATTATATCTGCATGGCTAGACACCACCAGGAATATGTGGGAATATAGTGTATTTGGGTGAACTGGCTGGCATTGTTCAATATGGAAATGATTCAGATTTGAATCCATCCATTCTTGTTTCTCACCAGACACAGCCAATGACATCAGATGACATGTGCAAGGTAACTGCATGTCAACCACAAAGTCATGGGCTTCCAGTTTGTTTTGTGATGCGATTAATGATCCAAAGCAGCCTTGCTGTGATGTGCACCCTGCCTCTGACACATGTGATACTGTATGTACTATGGCTAAGATACTGTGTGGTCTCCTGGGTACAAAAGAGGTGGAGGTTTCTGAATGGCTCAGTGGTTGTGAGACTGCATGAGTTGTACATTGTATAGATGCTATTTTTAACCTCCCCATCCACCTTCACCACTACATTTGTCTTTGTCCTATTCTCCTTATAAAAATACACACATACAATGGAATAATTTAAAGCAAAAAATAAAATGCAAAATGATTTTCTAGTCCCAAACAATTCTGAACTAATTTTACTAAGAAAGCACCCTCGCAATGCACTGGGATCTGAAAAACGAGAGACATAAAATGAAGGGATCATAGAAGGGACAATTCCTCTTCTCATTATGGAGTTTGACCATGAATGGACTGTTGCTACAAGCATTTCGAGATTTGTTTAGAAAAAACACTTGAACTTGAAAAACTGCCTCATCAAAGATGAATCTCACATTCAATCTCTCCTGTTAATATTCCCTTATCTTACAGATTTGTTTTATTGAAAATTTTGCTTTTTTCTTGAAAAAACACTGACTTAACCTTATTCCAATCTTTGTTCCCATCCTGCATTTTCCAGCAAAAACACGAATCACTTATCAACCAAAGTTGTTTTATCGACATTACTGAAATGAATACATTTAACATACTGTAGTTAATTTTCTTAATTAGTCATGCAAAGAACGCTCTACATCAAGAAGGGGAAAAAAATAAAATAATCAGGATCCTTATCTGACAGGCAGAGAGGGTTATGCTTAATACTTAGTGCTCAGTGTGGTCTGTTTTTTAAATAAAAGTTTAAATTAAAAGTATGGTGCTATATTAAAATGATATGGTGTGACTGAATCCCATACATGACTGTGATCAGCCAGAGCTGGATCATAGCTGCTAGGCCACCTGTTCCCTGACATTTACAGATGAAATGCAGGCAGTGACATGTCAACAAATTCACTGATATATAGAGCAAATCCTTTAAAAAAAAAAGAAGAAAAACACTAGTATTTCCTTTAATTAAATTGGAATCAATAATATGTAAGTCACAGAAAATCCACAAAAACCATGGCCCACTTCTGTCTCATATAGAACAAAGTGAGCTCTGGATTAACAGCTTTACTTTCATCTGAAGATAAAAGCCTTAAAGGAGGATCCTGCAGGTTTTGCCCCTTTTGAGTCACTTACCCTTTTTTTTTGTTGTTGATCCAAACCATTCTGAAAGCCATTCCATTTTTTTCCTTAAATGCTGAAACACCCCTTGACCTGAAGTACCTGTTGATTACTGTCTTTATTGTATGTTTTATGTTGATACAAGGGAAATATTCGACTACTAAATCATATCTAGAGCGTATAGAGCAATGTATTTTGGTCAATGCAAGGAAAGCCTTCCCGAAAGCCAGAACAGCATCTCAGCTGCTCAGATCAAGTTATGGTATAAACACTTGAAATGTCGTCAAGTAAAGTTAATGTTAAAGTAGAGTAAAAATATATATATGAGTTCACAACTTATCCTGTGAGTGACAAAAGACATGTTTCACATAAGTATAAGCCAGTATTATCAGGGAGTAATAGATGAAAAAAAAATGGTACACAGAATTATCAAACTAGAGTTTGTAGCAAGCCAATTGTAACCCATCCATAAAATGCCAACAACACACAAAGACAAATAAGACCATAAGTACCAGTTCATACACAGCTTTTCCTATTATACTAGTGTGGTCATCAGATCAAAATATAGCAAAGAAACTAGCTCAGCTGCTACATCAAATACATTTACAATCAATACAGATGCAAATAGTTCAGCGGACATTGCCCACAGGCATGCAGCAGAGCAATAAAACTCAATAATCTGTTTATAATACACTGAATGTCAAACACATTCCAGCAACAAACAGAGCAGCAGCATAACTGGACTGAGAAATGAGTCAATAACAACGACAGAAGGCTCACATTTAACTAACTGATATTTAACACTGAGACACATCTGATGCATGAAAGCAAATGGGACACAAAGCCAGTGTCTGTCTATATACTATTTGTCAAAGATAGTGTGTGATACTGACTCTTCTAATAAATATTCTCTTTCAGTCTTCCTGATGTATGAAATCCAGTGGCAGCCTTTATGGTTTGATAACCATATCAAAACATTGTTGTGTTTCCATTACCTTAGAATTTATTTACAGAGGGCGTGGGTCATGTTTCTACAGTAGCACAGAATGGACAAACCAAACACTGGCTCTAGATAGATAGACCGTTTTGTTGCTCCTACATGCTTGGAAGGCTGAGCTGTATTCAAATGCAAAATGCAACTTCATCACTAAATGCCACTGAATCCTCCACACTGCTCCTTTAAGGTTTCGTTTGTTTGTTTAGATTAGATTCAGCTGTACTCATCTTGCTGCCCCATGATCAGGTATGATGAGCTCTTTTTGAAGAGACTATATACAGTATAATATACTGCTCTGTAAAAGAACAGCAAGGGTGCCCTCTAATGGGAATTGTTAGTCAACACTACTACTTAAAAAACAAAGAGCTTCCAAATCAAAGCATGGTTAATGTAATTCAATATTTTAATGAGGAATGGCGTTTTTATCACCCAGTAACTATGACAGGGCCATAGGCTTAAACACACACACAAATAAAAAATAGACCCTTTGTGCACTACTTACTTCTCTCGCAGGTTCTCATGAATTGTGGTTGTGACTGCTGCCGTGGTCCTGCTAGCTTATTTTATTGTTATTATTTCAATCATCATCATTATTATTCACCATTCACTAGTATAGTTTTTACTGTTGCTAGACAAATTGAATTGAATTGAATGATGTCAGGATGGCTTTGCTTGAGAGAGAATATTGGGACACAGTCACCACATTTGGTAAATTAGATACTGAAACTGCCTGGGTTGAATTCAGGAAATTATGTTGCTGATCAGGATTCCTCTGAATGTTGACTCTTGCGATGTCTCCTCACTGGTTGGTGTGATTTTGTTTGCTTGTCCAGGGGATGAGGATTTTGTTTGTGGAGTGGTGCTGAGGATTTTGAAGGTACTTAAGGTTTGTTTCAAAACAATCCGGGTTGAAACATCTGAACATTTCTGGTCAATTGGGCCTATGTTTTGGTCAAATTTGCAAAGTTGTAGCATGTACGAATGATTAGTTATATATTTTTAAAGTTTTAAACTTTAGATGGTTCCTGTAGTGCCACCATCAGGACTATTTGCCAATAGAGGACACTGGAACTAATTCAAGAGAGACTTATTAAGTTACGTAGTTAAAATTTGCCACTTTTAATCGGTTCTTGACTGTGTTCTTGGTTTCTATTGTCAGTCTTTCAGGATTGCTCTTTGTCCAGGAGATGTCAGTGCTGTCTTTAGAATGAGGGAACACAAGCTTTGTACTTTTATGAATTGGATGGTGATGAGGAGTGATGATAATATGAATAAGATCTGTGGAGAATTGTCTGGAAAATGAATCAGTAAGTATATAATTACCCTTCCTCCTGAGCTTTTGTAATGATCTTGAAAATAGGATACAGGAACAACTAAACCACTTTGGTTTAATATCATCTTTTGCCCTGAGTTTTTAAGTGTGATCACTGCCTGCAAAATAAGAGTAATCTTGTTATAGAATTATAATTAATATTAATAAAAACACTTAAAGTCCCATGTTTTTCATCTTGTTCCTCCAGTTGGATGTTTGAGCTTCACTGTGTAGAATGATGTATGTGCAGAGTTTGACACTAGAAGGATTTTTTCACATTTGTCTGCTGAAAGTGCTCTTCTGAATGAAAATCTGATTGTAAGTTCCTACAAGCATGATTTGTGACGCAGGGAAGTCAGTTCTGGTCCAATATGCAACTTGTACAGTCTGATGTAGAAACTTGAAGCTACCAGTGCACATTCATAGATAATGGACTTTACAGTGAAGGAGGAGACATATTTTGTCCAGCAGGAAAACTTAACTTAAATTAACAAAAATTGCATATTCATAGATAATGGAATGAGGTAGAAGGAGTAGATGTGTTTTTAAGGATTTTAATGTGGAAATTATACTTTTTTTGCACACATTATTGTTTCATTATTATTGTATTATTTCTATACATATGTATTTATACATGTCAGGAGGGGATCTTTAACAATAATGCAGCATATAAAACCCACGATAATGTGATATGAGACTTCCTCTTTACTATGACAGTTTAGTGGGTCTGGGTCTCAGCAGGGATCAGTAAGGCCTTGGTGAGTCCTGGCCAGATCGATCACTCTATCTTTGTTGTGCTTGGCATCTATCTGCCATCAATCAGGCAGTGCTAGACACCTCCCAAGGTCAGAGCCCAGGTTATCAATACTAGACATGATTCAGCACTTTGTCAACATGCAGCACCACCACTGTGCCTCTGTCAGATGCATATTTATCCAACTCCAATAATATACTGTAGCTGACAGATAAAGAAGTGCATGTACTTAAAACAGAAAGCGAACTGATCGAGTAAAATCCACAGCAACACTATAGAGCTGTGTCAGCCAGGGGGTTGGACTGTGGACCAGGATACAGGGGCTCAGAATAATCTGCTCCTTGGATGGATGCAGAGGAGGCTCTGCTGCAGCTGGCAGGCCAGAGCCGCCACTTAGTGTACATTATTTATCCAGATTATTCACAGGGCTGCATTCAGCCAGCCACAGGCCCGAGTAAAGAAACTTGTGCTGATCCTTTGCTGACCAAGCCAAATTCACAATACATGCAGACAAAACCAGTGAAGAAAAGCTTCTTATGCAGCAGTCATTAAGTGACTCTGTTTGGAGGATGCGGTGCTGATAATTTCTTATCGCAAACAGGCCACGGATTGTGGTTTTATTTGTTTGTTTGTGTGTGTTTTTTTCCCCCCGCATCATTGCAGAATCGTTTGATATATTTATATATTTGTAAAAGAGGTGAGATTAATACAGACATCAGTGGTCGCAGACTTGGCGGTAGCAGAGGCACTGCAGGATGTGGTGATTCTTGGGTGTCTGGGAGTTTCACAGCTGTTCTCCTAACCTCTGGCGTCCTCCCATCCTGCAGCACAGCGACAAAGAGCCTAATGAAGCTGCTTGTACTGTCACAATAGTCAAGCAATGGCTGTGAAATAAAGATGTGTTGAGTCAGTGTGTTTGGATGTATACATCAGTTTCCGACTTTCTGCTCTTTAAATTCCCATCCGTTGCTTTCATCTTGCAGCACCCGTGGTGAGGGGAATGACCTTGTCACCTGCTGCGCATTTTCATCCTCATAGAGGTGCCTTTGTTCTCCTCTCTACTGTGACATCATCTGTCTATCACTGTCCTCATTGGTGTTCAAATTCCTAATCAAAGACAAATGTTAATCTGTAAATAAAATGGCAGGAACAGAGATAAGTGTGTTAAGGCAGATGATGCAGGGTTTACATCACATTTTTGAACAACACTTGATTTCCAGGCAGGATTCTGATAAAGTTCCACAAACCAAGCATGGGTCCAGAAGTATTAAGTTCTTATCGAGTTAAATCACCTGATATCAACATATTGGGCT
This sequence comes from Morone saxatilis, assembly GCF_004916995.1. Lineage (NCBI taxonomy): Eukaryota > Metazoa > Chordata > Actinopteri > Moronidae > Morone > Morone saxatilis. The sequence continues at coordinate 5,805,771 of NW_023339740.1, read as the reverse complement.
TTCAATACTATTCCCCAGCCACAGAGAGCTTGTAAAGCCTGGAAGGCAAATGAGAGCAGGAGGGGAGCGCTGATGCTTGAGCAACATGGTGTCATAGAGACTGCAGGGGCAAAAACACGTTGGAGCAACAGAGAGAAATGTTTATGAAAAATGAGAAATAAACAGCACACACGCAGTATGCAAAAATATAAAGCTGTAAAATCTAGATTTAAAGCAAAAGTTTGAGCGTATTTGCTGCCTTGCCAAGGGTTAGATTAGAGGACTGGTACCATTTCTGTATGTAAATATGGGGATACAGCTAACCCTCACATCTAAAGGTAAAAGAAATCTGCCTACCAGCACTAAAGTTCCCAAAAAGCAGAGTGTAAACACAACTTAGTATGGTTTTACAGGGGGTTCTTAGAGGTGCACATATGTATGTATACGTATGTATGTATGTATGTATGTATGTATACATATCAGCACAATGTGATCTACTAATTTAGCTGGCCAAAATATCAATAGAGTCATTTGAGCAAGCTGACAGCAATCCATAGGCATGTTTGCAATGGAGGAGTATGAATTTCAAAACTGTCTGAAGATCAGGACACAAATCCAGCATTAGAGTGGACTGGAGCAGGCTGGCGTGGATTGAGTTGTGAACGAAGGAGAAGAGCAAGTAGCGGAGCGAATGAAAATGACAGCTCCATGCCCCCGTCACCCTGGCAGAGGGACGACTGATGAGCTGCTTTTCCCCAGCAACCTCTGTCTACATCCGTCATCTCCTTTTAAACTGATTTGCTGGAGAGAACATGTCTCTGTCATCAATTACAGGGGATTTTACCACAACAAAGCTGATCAGATAAAAATATTGCAGAAGTTTGCTCTCCTCCAGTGCACATGTCAAGCATCCCTCCCCGCTGCGAAGCTGCATGAATAAACTGATTTCCAGGATTTTCAAAGTCGTTGTGTAACAATCTGCCGCAGAGCTCAGATTAGACTTGTATATTCATAAGCTATGATTTCCCTCCCTCCTTTACAGTAACACGGAGGCACACATCTGCGCCAACATTATGTGTATCAGATCAGCTCCAGCAGTGCTATCATTCATCAATTATTGATGAGCCATTATTACAGCCAATTACCTGTTGAGCTGATAAGGTGATTCAATTTCTGATGCAGAACACAATTTTATTGCATTAACATGTTCGTTTTATTCTACAAGGTGATGGCTGATATGATATACACTGATTTCTTTACAGAGATAAGACATTATTTTTGGTTTTAGAACAGTAGGAATTCTTGATTTATTTATTAATTTTTCATATCAAAACAGTAAACTCATGGACGTTTTAATTCCAAGATTCAATTTTTCGAGGGAATTTATCACTTGGAAAATTGTTTATCGTCGTCAGTGTGATAAAGGTTCCTGGACCAAGTTCCCAGTGTAAGCTTTATTATATATTTTTTCAGTAGCTGGAGCTTGAGACCAAAACAGAGCGGCGAGGCACTGTAGAGTAAATAATGGACTTATGTGTTGTGAAGTCAAAACCAAAATTTTAAATGAACGCTAATGTTGCTAAATGTGTGATTTATTGAGTGCTGAGAACTGTTCATTTGAGAAGTGTTAACTGAATGTAAGAGTAATCTTTTAAAAAAAAGGCATCATAAGAAAAAGAACAGCAAGCCTATTGTGAAGAATGAGAGCTCAAGGTACTCTACTTTTATTACTAGTGTTGCTGTTATAAGTGTGAATAAGACTCTCCTTGAGATCTGTGACAGTAGGCGTTACATAAACACCATGATGATTACACATTCAGAACCACATAATTGTTTGAGGTGAGCAGCACTGACAGGGTTGCAGTTTCCTAGCAGCACCCCTGACTTTCAATGAAAGATGAGTAACATTGGACAAAGATTGGATCTGACAAATTCAGCGGCTGAGGTTGCAAGAACAACATTCTGTCAAGCTCTGCTGATTAGATTTGTAGCTTTGTAGCAGATGGCTACTAAATTACTTTACTATGTTCCCAGTAGAACTGTTGATTGCCATGGGAAAACTGACTTGCATAAGGCAGTCCTCATCCCAGACACCTTGAGGTGTCTAAAAAGCACCATTAAGGTATTTATGTAAAGTGCACCTGTTGTACAGTATCAGCTTAAGCACACAGTATATATTTTTCATTAATGGACACAATTATAGTTTGGCCTCATTTACCTTAATACAATTCCAGTGTTTAGACAACTTTGCTTGTTTGGGTTCTGAAATTAACTGGCTACAACTTATATATAACTTATATTTATGTATGTTTTACATACCAAATACCAAAAATGTTATCATGTTTTAAGACAGTAAAAGAGTTAACTTGCAGTAGATCTACAAGTAGTAATAGGTAGTACACTACAGTAGTTTAAGCAAAGAATATTTGATTTACTGGAATGATTTCCTGATATGAATGCTTTAATTTTTCAGTCATGATGTGATTTCCCCCCACATGTAGCGCCGCCTCTTGTATTGCATGAATATTGATGAGTCCAGCAGTTTTCTCACCTTTTTCTTGCTCTAACTCAGCTTCCTGTTCAAGGGTCCCCTTTGGATGAGTAAAACAGAACACTTTCTGTCTTTTGGTGGTGCCATCGGGGATACAAGCTAAATTACATGTGGGCCAGAGTGAGATCACAGTGAATTATTTATGTGCTTCCTGCCCTGTGCCCTGCTCATCTCGCTATGGCATTGCAGGAGTAGCAGAGTCAGGCCAAGACATGCCTTCAAGCTGTTATTACAACCAAGTGCTCCTCAAGCAGCCATCAGAGCAATCGATACAGTCAGGGTTTTATTGGACTTCAAATGCAATAGAGAAAAATTAGTTGAGTTAAAAAAAATGTTTGTAAAACACTGAGGTGGTGGTTTTACAAAACTATTCCTCCATTTTTAGTTTTGAGCAGGTGATGAAGTAATCGTTTCACACTGCTGTTTACCGCCATCAGTCAGATTAGCCATTGATAGCGTGTGCAATTCAATTATTTTCTCCCAGCAATTTGTTGCATTTCAAAGATCATTGGACAACACTTTTCCCCTCTCTCTCTGACATTGACACAGATACATTGTGGAAGTGATTGGATTGTCGGATGTGGCTAAATTGGTTTGGCTGCGAGTGTTGTGGCCTCAGAGCAGAGCTGGAGGACAGGCGCTGAGGGAAGGAGATAAGGGACAATGGCACCTGATGAAGATGATGGCTGAAGGGGAAGTCTTGGGATTGAGCACAACATGTTTTGTGTGTCTTCTCATGACCACGGCTAATCTGATTACTGTCTCCATGCTCTGTAGGATGTCATTTAAGTAGGGCGCAATAACAGAGCCTAGATGTATGTGACTCAGGCTTAGGGCTCTGTTTTGATGCCTCTGTGATTTGCTTAAGGGGGTGGGGGCTGGGGGGCGGCTAACCATTTATTTTGCTGAAAGGTAAAAGGAGACCCAGAGCGTTATTTCATTCTTGAAAGAAAATTCTCAAAATGGTTGCTAACAGATACACAGGCCTGACAAAAAGCAGATAAGATGAAGTATTCATTGCATAGACAATGTACAAATACAGTTTATTGAGCTTGTAAGACCAGGTCCAATGTAGGGTTAAGGTAAGGTTAATGAAATAACAATAATAAACGTATGCCCCTTACTTTAAGGACACACCTTACCTGAACAGTAGTGAAACAAACCAGAGATATAGCAAATCACTCTCGAATAGAGAGATCTTTTTAAAACACTGAAAATGGATGCCCAGAGCAACATTATATGGTATGACAGTGTTTACAACCACACAACTTCCACATGCCACCACCTTAAAGACTTTGAATTGCTTCTGCAATGCAGGTTTTTTTAAACTCTTTGTTTGCCAACCAGTTTTAGCAAGTCCTCAGTCTCTATTGAGCAATGCATTTAGAGACTGTGAGCCTAATGGTTAGGCAACAAAAATAAATAAAGTAACTAACTTAAAGTTACTACTGAAATGTTTTGCTCACAGTACAGTACAAAAAGGCAAACATTAGTTGCAGGTCACAGACTCTGGTTTAATGCTTGAAAGTCAGGTGTGCATCATTTCCATCCACCACCCCAACCTCCACAGATATATTCCTTCCTTGCTACTTAAAGAGCACTCTACTTTCTGTATTGGCACTTAACGTTTGCACTGGACATTACCTGCAGAACATGCAACCAGTATTTCTAGAATAATGGGCTGACCTATGATTTGAGAGCACTTAAACAAAAGAAAGATGCTCCAGTTTTTTATTATTTCATGTAAATAGATAGTTGGGGTCTGAAGTGATAGAACTGTGTCAGGTTTTACAATAAAAAAACAGAGATTTAAGTTAAGAAAGATTTCTATAGCACAGAAGCCTTATTTCTTATTACCTTACAGCCTCTGATATTTATCATACGACCCCTTGATCAACAGAGAGGTACATCTGACTGAAGGGGTTCTGTAAAAAAATACCAAATCCAAGTTTTGGACGAATCTTTACATAGAGAATTTAGATGTGACTGTCGTTTCGATAATACTTTGCAAATATAAAGGTGAGAGTGTGAGCACACCTTGTGTGTGTGCTCACACTCTCACCGTCACAGTCAAAAGAGGCAAATGTTGGCAAGGCCACTGGAACAGGTTTAATCAAATAATCCAAGCATCCAAGTATAGTGTGTGCAATGCAGCCGTTTGCTTGAGAAGGGTCCAGCTGCAGCTTGGGCGTCCCCATCATGACACAAGAACGCCTA
>NW_023339740.1:5782935-5800924 GCF_004916995.1 Morone saxatilis | reverse complement strand
TTAGAGTTCAGCAAGAAAGGCGAAAAAGAAGGGGGCGTTCTAGTCAGCAAAAACGGGAACCCCCACCAGCACGAGAACGCCCATTTGTGGCTGCAGTTGGATGATATTGGTTTGCTTTACTTGTGATCCTTTATAGTTTTTTGTTAAGTTTATTTTTTCAGTTTACTTTTTATATGTTTGAGACAATCTTTCTGATTCACAACATAAAAGACTGCTGTATCCCCAACCAGCAACTACAACATTTCACTGCGTCTGCACACACTCGAGAAAAGTGACAAAACAGACAAACTAAAGCAATACAATGGTTTCATTTTTGAGACGCTGGCAGTTTTATTTGTGTGCTCTAGTTTCTTTGACTGGCTGTCATAACATGTTACCTTTATTTGGTGACAACTCACACAGTGTTGAAAGTAAAATGTTCTTTTTGATCACTGAATTGTGCAGAGAGCTATTAGATGTCCTGGCACAGTTAACGAGACATTTATTAGAATGAAATAAGAAGAAATATGAAAACCCTTCATGGAATGACATTAAAGGGTCTAATGAAGAGTTTTTTAATGGTTTCTTAGTTTGCAATTGAACTTAACAAGTCACAGAAGGTAAGAACAGAGTATAACACCATGTATATATCACTTCTAATTATAGAAAGGTTGGTGTTTCATTTTCACTTATTTTCACATCTTTGAGAAAAAAAACAAAGGTCTCTAAAGACCTATGTCAAAGATTTTTAAAATAGCATTCACAAGATCCTCATAATTACCCGCTGAGTTTTAATTAAGTTGTTTTCAGCGGCTGAAAACTGACTATGGAGTGTTTGTTGCCAAGTCGAATCCACAGTGTTGTGTAAAGATAAAAATTTTAAAACGACACAGTCGAACCTCATCAGAACCTTTAACAAAATTCTCTCACACTTCGACAGCTCAGCACCCCACAGAGATGAAAATTTCCAACATGGATCCCATCTGCTCAATTTATTAATCATTTTCATCTGATTATGAATGTTCCCACTCTACTGAAATGAATATGAATGAGGGAATCAGACACAGAACATTGTCTTGATGAAGAACATTTGCTGGAAACCTTGTAATAAAACCTCGCATTCAAAATATGCCAAATTCTCCATTACATTTTATTACCTCAATAGATGCAGAGGTGGAGGTCACAGAGTATTCTTTTCTCTTTTAACACATACATATGTTTCTGATCTGACACCACTGAAGGTTTTATGTGGTTTAAGTAAGGCTTACCTTACTCACAGGAATACTTAGACATTTTGGGAAATATGTCAGTCACTTTACCTCCTTTTCCTTGTGAAATTATCATTTTGTGTGTGTGCTTCCTGTTTTATTTTGTACTTTGAACGTCTCCCGCTCGTTTCAGGTCCACTCACTTCCCACTCTTGTGTGTTTTCCCATCGTTAGTAATTGTTTGCCCCGACCGGATTACCTGCACCTGCGTCTGAATACCTGCCCCTATATGGTCACTGTGTTCCTTCCCTTTTGTTCCAGTTTGTCTTTGTCCTTTGTGTGAAGTGTTCCAGCATTCCCTTGTATTTCATGTGCCAGGGATTTTTGCCTGCTTTTTGACTTTGCCCTTTTTGGACTTTTTTTTGCCTGATCAAATGGATTTCTGTGTACCACACTTTTGCAAGTAGAGCTGGTTGTTTTACTGAGCTCTTGTGTCTTGAGTTGTGCATTTGAGTCCTATTACCTTGTTCAGTTATAACAAAATGTTCCAGCAAATGCTATAGGATCCAGGAGTCAGTTAGCTTAACTTAGCATAAAGACTGGAAACGGGGAGACAGCTAGCCTGGCTCTCTCCAAAGATAACAAAATCCATCTACCAGTACCTCTGAAGCTCTCTAATAATGTGTTATATGTCCTTAAAATCTGTACAAAAAATAAATTGTGACAAGAAAGAAGACAATTTTTTTGCAACACATTTTTGAAATGAGGATTTTGGTGCATTGGGATTTAACAAATGCTATAGCCCTTCTCTGTCAACTCAGAAAAAACTTGACAAAATGCATGAGCAGCGCTGCAAAAATGGATAAATGATGTTCAACTAAAAATGCTCTAGTCTTAAGAACAAACTCTGTGAAACCCTAAAAAGCAATGACTTATGAGACACACACATATTGTATGCACACTTTTGTGTATGTACTATAAGCACTCAAACACACGTAACACATACACCAGCAAGTACAGTAACCATGCTCTTTTCGCGAAGCCCCAGCTGACAGCTTATCCAATTACGGTGGCAGAAACACTGGTTACAAGAGAGTCAACTCTGAAATTGCCTGGTGTGATTCAATGTGGCCCACGCGACATGTGTAAAATTGACAGTGTGATTTCTGACTGGGCTCCCAGCAGAGATTACCTCCCACAGGACGCTGCTGTTTCAGAACCCTGGGCTGTTTGCCAGATGAGGAAGGTGAATGTTGTATGGTATTGTAGGCTGTTTGCGTCTACGGCAGAAATCTCCAGTGAAAGCCTCTTAAAAGCTGAGTAAGTGATCTTTATGAAAGTCATTATGTTACACATTGTAAACTGCAGCACTCAGTCTTAAATGTTTAACTGTGATTGATATAGATTAGACTGTCTGTTAAAGGCACATTTTGTTATTTGTCTTAACAGTTCATTGAAGATGTTTAAGAAAAACTAAGAGCATGCTGCAGCAATGATTATTTTGTCAAACAGTGAATAAAAATGTATGTTAAATCTACAAATTAACAATTCTATGTCACAATGTGCCAGTGTGAATCTATAGTGTATTGTAATGTACATAAATGTGCTCGTCTTAGTTAACTTGCCAGTTTAAAACAGTCCTTTCTATCAGAGGGAACACCTTAAATTGACCATTTGCTAAGCCTTGCTACCCTCAGTCATGTTTGGTGCTCGATGCCAAGCTTTCCAATGTACCACTGCATATAATGGGATATAATAATGGTGGTAAATGTACCATTCCTATTTTTAAATAGCCAACTGTTGTAGCTATAATTTAGCAACTGTAGCTAGCTGGCTAAAAGGGTAAACATTAGCTCAATAAGTTGAACAAAAATTCTGCTAATAATAATAATAATCTAAACTCTAATAGGACTACCATCCAAGACCAGCTTCCATACTCATAATGGATGGGCTACTCATGAACAGGCCTTTTTTGTAACTTGTTACCCCACAAATTAGTTCATGATTTAGACCTTGGTCTTGGAAGTTACTGCTACTATATAAGGCTAGTTAGCAGGATATTTCAGATTCTTACACTTTCCTGGTTTTGGAAAGGCTAAAAAAAGACAACGCTCAACAAAACTTTTGCATACCAAGTATGGCTTCTACTACAGCTGCATGCACACGGTTTCTGCAAACTTTGACTGGCCATAGTTATGGTTGCTAAGCTATGATAGGTAGATAGATCTTTATTGTGATAGATTTTTATGACAATTACTGTTGGGCGGAGGGGTTTTGCAAATGGTCGTTTCCTTTCCTCAACTTTCTGCTGTGCATCGCTACTTTGTAATTATAATAAAGTTGGGAGAATGTTGAAACAACAGACACATGAGAAGTTAGACTGTTAGGAAATGACAGTCTTAACCTGGCATATTAATTCCGCAGCACATCTTCTGCTAGCTTCTCTAAAATGTATGAGTTGCTGTTCCAGTGGGCCTAAACTCCTGTCTTCTTTGGTAATAAATAGAGAATGTGCTTTGCTGTGAAGTTGATGTGCAGCGGGCACAACATACTTGAAAAGGCACTTTTTTTTGCCTTTGTCAGAGTCGCAGTTGCCATGCAGAATATTCATCAGTTTGCCGCAAATCTGACGCCCCTTTTGATGTGCCTGAAGCTTACACTGATTCGCTGTGAAGACGTTCCTCTCATTAGAAATTCTTTAAACTCACAGCCTCAAATCGCATTAGCCGAGCATGCCAGAATCCCTGGTGATGCAACCCCACACAGTTACTGTATGAGTACACCTACTGCGCACAGGGGAAGTGCTATTTATCATTACACACCCTTAGGAAACAAACGAGGAAGTGTGCTAAGGAAGTTGTTTTGCTCTTGTCTCGTCTGTTTACCCTCTCAAGGTCAGGAGAGTCAGACATGCATATTGATGATGGAGATGATAGGCCATCCCTTGCATTGGATCTGCCCCGGAGCGAGTGGTAATCAATGCAAGGAGGAAAACAAATTAGCTTGACAAAATGTGTGGCAATTTAAGGCAATCAAAGTACGAACACGCACGCTCATTCGTACACAAACACTTCCTCAAACATTTGACCCCCCCTAAAATTACGGTCATAGTGCAGTAGTTGCAGGTTTTTCTTGTTTTCATCAGACAAACATGGAAAACAAAGTCCCAATAAATGTTCCAGCTTGCCAAGTCAATAATGCATGGAGCTGGGTAAATAATTGATCACACACTTCATATACTTTCAGTTTTTCTCTATGTTGAATAATTGAGGGGGGAATTGTTATCTTTTGGGGTACCTCTTGCTTCCTGCTTTCCTGCAGTGGCTGGAGATGTTTTACATTTCCAGGCGTCAGTTACAACAAGGAGCCCAGAATTTGGGATTACAAGGTCCCCAACAGCTGGGCAGAGTTACATCACTGCTGCAGCCACAACAGACATGATCTGTGAATAAGATGAGGTCAAATAAGGTGAGATCTTGAAATCATATGGGACACAATTTACCGGCTGATAATAGCATTTATCATATTCATTATGCATCTCCTTTACCCCCCTCAAATCTGTTTTTACTCAGCAGATAATTACACATATTGACAATATGGTCTAATTTTAAAGTTATACTGTGGGATGCAATGTACATTCACATTAAATCCCTGAATATAGAAGAGGATCATTCAAGAAAAAAAAATGCACATAATCCATGAAAACGACATAAAACCTCCAACCCTAACTTCTATTGTGTATTTTACTCAGATTTGCATGATCCTGGAAAAGCATATCTTCTTCATGTAGCTCCCAGCTGTTAAGTATGTAATGAGGGCTTGTTGTACATTGAGTATCTTCTCCAGATGTAGGCTATTAATTAACTTTGTTTCTTATTTCTGTTATGAGGTGATAAAAAAAGCATCTGACTGTTAAATTCAGTTCTTAAATGCTGATAATGATAGTTATCAGTTAATAACCTTTGGAAGTAACATTGAAAATGCCCAACTCTCCTGTCTCCTAAAATTTACATTTACTAATTTGTACAGCAAACACCTTTAATGAGAAGCACAATTTATTTTGCAATATAATGAGGAAACATTGTTAATTAACATATCTTCACAAATCCAATTTGGTAAATGTTCCTAACAATGCTTTTTACTTGTTTTCTTGACAGCATGCTCTCTTGTAATAAAATGCTCATTGCAAGTAAAGCATTATTAGCCTTTTTTTATGGATATGGATAAGCTCTCTTGGTTAGGGTTAGGAAAAGATTATGGTCTTGGTCCAGTGGTCAGGTACTGAAAAAACTCATAGTGACTTGAAAGCATGAGATAGGATGTGTTTACTTTATTAACATTTAAGAAAATTTACAACATTTTCTTAATCACGCACGCAACTGATCAATCTATATGTATTACATTAATGGAGACCAGAACTGTCTGATAAACAATTCTGGTCTCCAGGGTTATAGTTAAAAAACTCAGCCTTTATGTTCCCTGCAAATCATATTTAACAATACAAATTAGTAGTATATTTATGTAATTTCTAAGAGATAGGATTGAAATGGTGGAACAAAGGGTTTGGGAAGCAGATGGTAAAACATTAAAGTTGCATGTTGCAAGTTCATTGAAATTTCCTGACCATGCCATTCTCCACCTGTCCACCAGATTTTCTTTGTGAGTTTCCCACCCCTCCCTGCACATCTGTCCCTCATTCCCTCTTCATGCCACATCTGTCCCTCATCAACCTTATGTTAACCACCTTCCCATTTGCCATTGTATGGTGTTTACTTGTCATGGTATTCCAGCCATTCAATTCTGCCAACATCTCACTATCCACTACCTGTGTTTTTCACCTTGGATTTGTTCACCCATTCAGATTGGCTTCAATTCCACCGACTGTAAAGCTGTTTATTATTGTTAACTGTTTCTTGTAAAGTCCCTTTTATGCAACCTGCTCCACCTCACTGTCTGCGTTTGGGTCCCTCCTTCCTGTTGTCTTGTACTTGAACTGTGACACATGGCTCGATCTTGTTTTTTGTCATCAATTATGTATCTGTTTCAGTCTCGAAGCCTGTTGGATGTTTCTGTATATAATCTCTTATTTGTGGAGATCTGAAAAATATATTTGAGAGGTTGTATTCTCTTTCCAATAGTGCAAAAAGGTGAAAAATAGTAAATATTTTCTACAGACAGAAAAATACAATACAGTGGATGTAGGTAGTAGGCAGAGTTATATATTTCTTACATATTTGCACTTGCAAATATAATTTTAGGATATTGGGTTGGACAGTATTTTTCACTACTTCATTCATTATAGCTTGAAACCTCTAGGGCAGGTAAGGATTGTGGTCATCGTTACTAAGTAGTATAAGTTGGGACAAAAACAAGTTAAACACTTATATTCTTTTCCAAAAAACAATTCACTCCCAGCAGTGGATATGTCAAAACCCAAATCTGTGACTAGAAAGCTTCACTCAGTATGAGCTGCAAAATGTGTGTTTTTGTGGATCCTATAAATCAATTCATTAATAGCAATTGTTGTTTGGAGACTTGTCAACCAGATTTTCCAATTTATCACTGTTTTTACCTGGAAGCTCTATTTTTTTAACTCTGAATCATGAGAAATATGATGTGTTTCTTTCCAAGGCGCATGTGTTGATGGACAGTAGCATGGACAGGACATGACATAGCTGTGGGGAAGAGTGACCACAGGGTTAAAGTTGAGGAGGCTTACAGCACACCGGCACAGCTGCTTGTCACAGTTTGTTATTTGTTTTTGTGCATGTGCTGTATGAGCATTCTTGAATGAATAAAGTACTATGTGTGTCTTTCGAGTGCGTGTTTCTGTGTCAGTGTGAGGGTTTCTCAGTGGGAAGGTGCCAGTGTGAATTTTGAGATTAACAGGAGCTTGGAGAGAAAATTGCCAGCCAGCTGACAGGTTCTCGCACATGTATATTCACAGTGCATTACTACACTTTCCAAAGTCTATTTTGGATTTTAAAAGTTAATTAAACGACGTTCCCTGTAAAATTAGCTTACAGTGATGTTATGACTGCTATCGTACAGTGCCATCAACCGTTATTGTACAGGTGCTCACAAGTCTGCCTGTTATCATTCACTAAAACATAAAGTGCAGTAAAGTGCTTTATAGAGCCATGTTTGCCTATAATGTGATGCATTTAAGGCTGCCTGGCTCAAATCCAACTGTATGACGCTAAAAGCTCTTTATTCTGAGTCCCATTCAAACTGAGACTCTGCTTTCACTAGTGAAATATCATCCTGACGATTCAGTTAATGACACTGTAAAATTTTTTGGCTCACCAATCACATAGTAACACCTTAAGATTCACAAATGCAACATCTACTTAATCACACTGGACACTGGCTAAGCATGGAGAGTGATTTGATCTGTTGTTCTATGGTTTATGGTATCATAAAATACTTCTAAATGGGTGGAATCTATTTTCATGGCTGCCCTAATCAGACAGTTTTTGATCACTTGCTGCAGGCCAGTCAGTAGATACTGTAAATCTGAATCAATTTTTCATATACAAAAACATGCCCCGAATTTCTAAAGATTTTCAATGATGAAGCTTATTAATTACATTATTAATTGCAATGTTTTCATTCAGTTCTATTCCATTTAAGTATGAAAAAAATTAAATGATATTGTACCCAAAAAGGGAGGAACTTAAGGGGAAATTGCTTTCTTACAACCAATCAACTTCAAACTATAATATGAACTGTAAAGGTACTATTCTTTAAAGTACTATTCAAAAAACTACAGTTTGCTTAAGGCACAAGCATCAGCGTTGTGTCACAGGCTGATGGTCACATTTACTATAATCCAGACAGCACAACACAATAAAAGCCATGTCTTTGAACAACAAAAGCCCACATTACCTTGTAAAGGTCTGCTTCTTTTCTACAAATAAAGGAACATATTTTGATGCAGATTTTGAAGTATCGCTATAAAACAGGTTGATGGAAACGGTAAAATCAATAAAAACTCTTGGTGGGAAATGAAGCCAATATATAAGTAACAAAAACTGCAGTTTCATTCAAGGCCACTCAATCTCCATAAGCCCCTATATTAAAATGCCACGTTTTACAGCAGAACAGAACAAAACAGTTTAAAACAGCAAAATTTCCCATTCATGACAACTGTAATTCACTCTTTCAAATTATATCAAGGCTTAAAGTTATGCATAATTAAGTGCATGACTACTTTAAGTTACAAGTGGGTGTTTTCAATAACCAGGCTTCATTCAGCCCACCTCAGCTCTACCCATGGCCCATGTCTTTGCCTATTTTAGGATTAGCCGGGAGCCTGTGAAGTTAGGACTTCCAAGATGGTAACAGCCAGAGCCGACCACAATGAGTTTCACAACAGCTCTTCAGAAACCGCTGGACCTCTGGGTGACGTCATGGAGACTACGTCCAGTTTTATTTAAACAGTCTATGGGCTCAACTTGCTATCAATGAGACAAGGACACACCTACTAAAACCGTAAAAAGAAAAGGAGCATTTCTGATATTGACCAAATGCTGACCATTTTAGCTGTCCAGCATACAGTTTTTAGTGCAGAATAAAAATCACACAATGTGTTTCTTTACTCATTAAAAAGACTAACAAAAATATTTAAAAGCTTCTAAGGTCCTGCCCGGTAATTGTGAATGCTAAAAAAAAGGAATTGCTAACTCCCACAGTGAACCTGATAATTAGTCTTCATCGTTTCATTAGAGTGTGCGCCCCATGTACACTCAGGGTTCCTCTCTGTCTTCCCACTTTCTGGTCTCTCTACACTTGCTCAATTCAAGGCAATAAAAGTCCCAAAAAATACAAACAAAAAACAGAAAACAAGCACAATTCTTAAAGTTGAATTTCTAATCAAATGTATGTTATAATAGGTATATCAATGGTTTTTGTAATGCATGTTAACACATCATAAATACTTTTTCATCAAATTTAAAATTAATGAGAATGTGACACAGAAATGCAGGAATATGAGATGTTGAATTTCAATTTGTAAAATGCAGAAATGTTCCAGACAGTGATAGACCTGACATTCTTTCTTTTACTGCTTATGAAAGAGCAAATATAATCTGTTGCATTTCTTTTTCTTTTTCTCTAAAAGGAATTTCAGTGAAGGAGGAGACTTATTGTATAAACTGTATCAATGAAAAGTAAGTATCCACGCAGAGCTGAAATCAAACACAGCAAACACATGTCTTTGTGTACTTTGTGATGTGTGTGGAGGCTGTCAATAATTCAGTGTGGCTCTTTAAAAGCGCATATGGATTGTGGAGAGTTTAAAGCCACTGGATTGTTGGGTGGACCTCAGAGGATATCATTCAGTTCCCTTTTCACAGATCTTTAATCCATCACCTTTCTCTCACAGTTTGACTGATGTGAAAAGGGCCTTTTCAGTGTGTGCTGATTGCTCAGTGGGGTTGTATTCTGCAAGAATCACATGAATAGTGCTTGGTCTAATTGTTAGTCATTTAGGATCCATAAAGCCATAACGTTGTCTTTTTTATGTTAATGGCTTCTAAAATTGCCTGTATTCTAAAAGGGATATTTAAGCTTTTCCAGGAATATGGCCATGTAGTCTGCTTGACAAACTATGCACCATTACCAGCCACCATGAGGGAGCTTTTAAGACACACGCTCCCTCTGTCCCTCTGTGCTCATCAACATCTTCCACTTACAGCAACGAGTTGCCATCATGTCGCTGCAAAGCTGAGCCAGAAAGTGAGTGCCAGAATTTGTCTTTTTTTGTGAGAAAAAGTCAAAACAAGGAGCGCCAGACAGAGTGTACATGACAGTTTCCCCTGCTTGTCTGTCTATTACTCATTTACAGCAGATGTCTGCATGTGCAGATGATTGTCTTAATGGTACATTTTAAGCAGAAGCCCTGTTATGACTCTGCTGACTCCGGATAAGTGAAGCCATTAGCTGTTCACTGACTCCACTTGTTTTGATATGTATCTTTATGTTCAAGCTCAGTGACTGTCTTTTCTTGCTTCTGCTATGCATATATTAGCAGGTGACAACAAAGACTTTATGATATTGAACTTTATTAAGAGAACATGACATACATTCATTAAACCAAGCGGCAAAGGCCTTATTTACACTTCTGTGAGTTAATTAATTAATAGTAATTAGTGTTGGGCAGTGAATCTGTGTGGTTGGTTTAGAAAGCATTCTGTATTTGATATTGCCTTCACACATCATGTGTCCTACTTCAACATTGAATAAAATCTGCAATATTAGACAGATTTTGTGAAAAATTTGGCAAAAATGCAAGGCAGAACAAATGTAATGCTAATAATTGAAACCATTTAAAGCACCCTAGAGGCGCACATTCAATATATCATTCAATGAATACCAAAGCTTAATTAAATGTGAAGCAATGCAGTTTGAGCGTGGAAGGGCATTTTTGATCTTTATGAAGCTTCCATTCATGGACATCTATGTTCATGTGAAGACTGTACAGACCAATATCTCAATTTCAACTCTAACTGCCACTTACTGCATAAAATATAAGTGGCGAAAACCCTCCTGCACAGAGAATATCTTGTTAGAGAGGATAGAGAGAGGAGGTTGCGGCATGTCTGGGTGGATGATGAGAATCTCACTCTATAAGACAAGGATCGACACGACTAATTCAGTAGGGACTATCAGACACGTCACAGTAGGATAAAGTCAAAGTAACTGACCAAGAGTCAGTGGATGGCCATTCCAGTCTGACGCCAAGAACCATCTTGAACAGAGGCAGAAGTTGAATTGGCATTTGTCAAGTACTTGGAAAGTGGGGAGATAAATATGTTTTGCAAGGAGCTTGCAAACTGAAAACAGACCCACTTTGTTGAAGTTAACATCTAAGGTTTAGTTTAATTGTTCAAAACTCAAAATATTTCTTAGCCGTGCTAGCGGCTAGGCTCTAAGTATTGCATTGTTAATAACTTGGTCTTTCGGTTAGTCCAGCATTTTACTCCAGACTGAAATATCTCAACAACAGTTGGATGGATTGCCATAAAACTTGTGCTTTTGAATGATATTTTGTACACACACCATCACTGCGTCAAATATTTCTGTCCAATACATACCAATAAATACCTGAAAAACGAATGCATTCCCATCAGCAGCTGTACTCTAAACTAAACTAAGATAGTGAACATTGTAAACCTACACAACACCAGCATATTAGGATGCTGACAACAGCATTTAGTTTATAGCACAACTGAACCAGTACAGCCTCACAGAGCTGCATGACGGAGGGCTCCTCAGCTTCTGGTGCAAAAGTTAGAAGCTAACAATTCAATTAATTGTGTAATTTTGTTGGGTCTTGTTATGGAATGATATGGCAGAACAGGGTGAAATAATAGTTTTTCATGTCATTGTGACAATTATTTTTTCAGTTCTTTCGCTTAACAACTGTAAGCTAGGCAGGTGGCAGACACGACTGTATGTTAAAAACGTCAGTAACAGCACAAAAATAGCCATGTTCCTATGCATTTCAAAACCTTAGACACTCTTTAGTCAAGTAGCTTTTTGATTATCTATTTGCGTCTTTTCGGTTTGGTACTGTCATCTATTTTTGGGATAAAGTTGATTTTGCCTTTCTGTTCTCCTTCAGCTCATGTCGGTCCCATCTCTGTTGCTCTCCTTTTATGAGAACTTTCAAAGCCGTCAGTGGGACACAAAGTGGAAGACATCATTTGAATTTCAAAGGCCTGACAGAACGCATTGCCTCTATCAGCCGAGTAAAGGTCCTCTTGACAAAAAAGTGCCTTCAGAATTAATCATCCACACTGAGAGTCCTCCTGGATGCTGCTTCCTTTGCCGGCAAGGCAAGCAGTCAAGGAGGTGGTTGGAGAGAGCAAGAAGCCATAGCTAGATTTGATAAAAGAGCTGAAACCCTCCCATTCTGCTAGCTGCCCTTTTGACAAGAATTAAACACGTGTTTTTATGGGACAAACAGCATGAGGTCATCTTGTTCCCATTTGTGCTCTTCACCCACATCAATGTATTTCTTCTGTGTTGCAAGAAACAGATCTTAAACTGCACCATTTTCAGCACACCCTGGGGAGACGTAAAATGACCCATGAAAACACAAAGCTGGAGCTTCTCCTGAGCCTCCAGAGGTCCCGTTCGAGAGACATACGACACCAGCGAGCAGCACACAGCTTCCAGCCGTCATTGCTATGAGCTAATTAGCCATTACTAATGTGAATCAGTCTCCATTTTTACTCACTTTGATTTACAGGGCCCGTCCCCATAACATCTCCATGGAGACAATGCAGTCTTTATGGACTCTTGTGGGCTCCGCCACTGAATGAGCCATAAAAGAGCATTTATGGTTGCTTAGTATCACCAGTCCTTTTTGGAGGAGAGCCCTGTGTGTATACTGTTGGGATCAGATGTCTTCATCGCCTGCCAGATTTTCATCTGTAAGTTTGGGCTTTGGTCCAAATGATTAGTACATGGGTGAATGTTGTGTTTTAGCTGCTAAAATGGTGATCATGTGACTAAACTCTTGTTTAATGTTGGAGCAGTGAAATAAAAGAAGACAAAGGCAAGGCTGATGCAAAGGCAAATAAAAAGACTGTTCTCATTTGTGGCAGCAGTAAACACTTCTGACTGCAATAAAGGCTTTTGGGTTCTATGTGTCATCTGGTCATGTCTAAAGGCAAATTTGTTTATACCCATTTGGAACTCACTCTTGAAGGCAGAATTAAAAGCCTGCCATCATGGCCTCCTCCTGCCTGTAGCCCACTGCCTCCTGATTACAAAAACACTGGTTTGTGGTGCATTATTTTAGTGGTAAAATTAGTGTTCAATTCCCTATTCCTCTCTAGAAACACAGCTTTGAGCCCAATGAGCAGCATACAGAGGGAGCTATTTACAGTTCATTTGTGTACTTTTATAACCAGTGTGTAACAGGCTCAAAATTCATTTCCAGCGCTATGTTGTGAAGCACGCTCTCTGCCATCATCAACCATCATTACCTTTCAAGTATGTTACACAAAATTCTCCCCTCCGTGCGTTGGTGTTTTTCTAAATGTCAAATGTAGAGCTTCAGAGACTCTTTAGGTACTCATCCCAACAAGTGGAAGGCATGCTGACTTATCAAACCACAATCTATTAATATTTTGAGACCATATTCTGACTACTTTGTTTACCTTGTGGATATGTCTCCAAATTTCAAGTTTGAACTGACTTTTGTTCTTTCAGTTGAAATCAAAGTTGCTTGAGATACTTACTTTGTATCCCTCTCATCATTCTCTCTTTCTGCTTCTGGGGGGTTCCTGTCAGGGGAATCAATCTACAGGACCAGAGGAGGGGAGGAATGACACAGCACCCATCGCTCATCCACACAGCCCTTCTCTGCTGCTGACGGTAAACCCTGCGATGATGGGAGGAGTGCGTGACAAGACGGGGGAAGAGGAGTGATGGGGTCTCTCCATCACAGCCAAGGCCCTGTCAGCACGTCTGAAGCACTTTTTTTCCCTCACAACTTTGACTTTGTAAAATCACCCTTTTCCCCGCCTCAAGAAAAAAACTGCTAGTAGCCAACAAGGACTTCCTCTTCTTTATCTCTTTCTCCATCTGCAGACGCCCCCCCCCCCCCACGGGGCTGGAAAGCAGCTTTTTTTTCCTTACACCAACACTATTTGCACTTTGCTTATAAATCCTCCTTTTTTTCCCACGCCGTCATAAGAATAATAAAAGACTTGCTTAGTGTATGTCCAACAAGTGACTGCTTTCCTGCTTGCTCTTTATCTCTGTTATCTCCACTCTGCAGAGCGGCGCGACCCAGAACCCGTCGCTGCAACCTCCCCCCCGCCGCGCATCACCACAGCTCTCATCAGCTGATCCTAAATCTAATTTACTGTTTCATTTCAATGAACTTTTCATTCTCTAAAGGCTGTAACTCATCCAACTTGCACAGCGTCCGGCACCCATCTGGGCAAGAGTAGATAATCATTTTAGGAGCACCATCATTTCATCCCTCAACATCTCCGCCCTGGTGACTTTGAAAGCAGTATCTCAAGAATCACAAAACTGTGGACGTGAGGGGACTCCCCATTTCACATATAAACCTTGATGTCTGCTGTTAAGACGACTTTTTCCACACACCACCTGTCAGTAAGGGAACAGATCTTCAACAGCTGCATAATTTTTGATATTGAGAGCCATGGTGGATTAAAAAAGTATAATGAATATCCTATTTCATGTGAAGTAACCTGCTGTTGGTATGGTCCAAGTAATCAGAGAGCAGTCTTTGCTTCTGAGTGCTTCTCTGTTTTTGGGCAGCAGTCCATGAGCCCCAGCTGAATACTAAATGCTTATCAGAGGTGGTGGCAGGCCAGAGGCCAGAAAGCAGCACAAGTAGCAGCTGTGTTGTGCTCTATCAGGCTACAAAGATCCACAAAGCCACTAACTGTGATCCCAAATCCAGCACTATCACTATAGAGCACTGTGTGTCCTCTTGTACTGCCATTTCTCTTCATTATGTCCACCCACAGACAGCAGAGAGTGGAAGCACAGTCTGCTGCTGATTGGCCACCATCGTTTATTGGCCCTAGACAAAGAGCCACCTCTACAATCAAAGACGCATCAAAAGAGCCGACCAGAGCATGCCAAGCCTAAAAATAGAGTTGAAACAGAAATGAAACATGCTTGAATTTGGCTACCTACTCAAACTCACATAAAATATACAGAAGGTGTTAAATTCATCAACAGAAATGGAAATGCTGGGGGGGAAACTGTTCAGAACCTTTTTCCAGGTTGATAATAAGATAAAATGAAAGGACCTGCATATGACTCAGCCTTCCCCACAAAATGCTCCAAAAACACAAATGGCGCTATATTGAGCCACTGTTTGTCCATTCAGGGCTATTGTAGAAACATGGCGTTTCAACATGGCGGCCTCCATGGAAGGCAACCGTGGTCCCTGTAGATATAAAAGGCTTATTCTAAGGTAATAAAAACACTATTCTTATTTTTAGGTGATTGTACATCATACATTTGTAGACAAGGAGAAGAGACACATTTACATAAAAACATTATGATGTTTAGCTGTGTCTTCATCCTGTAAATGTAGCCATAAACACAGTTAGTAATGAATATGTAGAGAGGTGGGCTTCATTCATCTCTTATTTCCAATCAGTAGTAAACACCATCACTTTATATGTAAAGCCTTTGATATTAAAATTTAAAAAAGCTGATGTTGCCTTATGTATTATGCAGATTTATTAATTTATGCTATTTGGGTTATGAATAGATACACAGTGGTGTCCTTTTAAAGTAGATAACGCAACATCAGCATTTCATTGGTTGCTAGGAGGAATGTATGTGAATGGTGCAAGAGAAAGAGAAGATTCCCTGGTTGTGAGGTGGATTTAGGTCTCTGGGGAAATATAAGGCCTCAGGTCATAAGCTGATGAAACTAGACTTTAACAGTGATAGTCTTGTTTTGTGAAGGTACAGTGCGTGTTCAGCTACTTTAGGACCAATAAAAGGAAGTGTAAGAGTCATCGCTAAAATGTTTTTTCGTTTCTACAAAAAAAAGGAAAGAAATTGGTGAAAATTATGGCCTAGGTTGAGTCAGTTACCAGATTTCAGTTACCAGAGCTTTCTATGCTGTCTCCAGCAGAATGAAGACTTTAACAGATTTATTTTCAGCTCTCACTCTCACTGGTGTGTTTTCCATCCAAATAGAGTCCTACTAAAGAAAGTATGACAGGTGATGGACACCAAGTTGCACAAATACTCAGTGTTCATTTGGAGAGATGTGGATCTGGTGGGTAGATTCACTCTCTGAAAATCTCCCTCGTTCAACTTCCTTGAAAGAGAAAATATGAAGGACATCTGCTCATGTCTGCACTAGGCTAATTAGAGGGTATTTTTGCTCTCATCATTTGTTTCCTTTGGACACGCTGTATCTTTCCAAGGCCAACTCTGCTGATGGATGCTATTTGCAATTCTTACGTCCATTATTTGTGTGATTGTGGTGGCACATGAGCTGGAGATATTCAGCACCTGTGACTGTGTAAGAAAAGGAGGTGGGGATGCCTGGGCTTGCCAGTCAAGAACCTGGTTCTAGCTGAGAATGATAATGAAGTGGATTAATAAATAACCTAAAGGAAGAAGGGGGTTAGTACTGTTTTCACAAACCGTGTAAATAATCAACTGTCCCCACTTCAGTTCACTGGTGACTCCACAGTTTGCTCATGCAGCCTCTTGAAAACTACCAAAACAACAATTCTTCCCACAGGGAGAAAAACTGACTTTGGATCTGGAAAATAGGACAAATGAGCAGTAGTTACAGTGTGTCCTTCCCCCAGGTAAGGAGGAGCTGACAGTGATAGTATTGATTATCACTAAGCCTACCTAGCTTCTCTCGGTGATGGAATGATTGCCATCCTCGGTGCTAATGCAGTTATCCAGCCTGTAACCGGTGTCCATTGGACCACCTGCCTGTCTTTATACATAACCTTATAATAATAAAACATAGATACATATATAACTATAGATAATATATACTGTGTGGACGACATCATGACCCAGATGAGTGCAAACAATTACTGCTCACATAACTGATGGTAAATATGAACAGCAGCTCAGTCCTTGTGATAATGCTCCAAATCTGTTGGAATGTAAAAGCGTCGGTTCACACAAATGACAAAAAAACAGATATTGCCAAGTTTTGAGAAACCTTGCCATTTATACAATTCAACAGCAAAGTGCTCCCGGTTGCTGTGCAGCCAGACCTCACTGCTTTCCAAGATAAATCAAATTTTCAAATTTTTCTTTGATTTCTGAGGGAGTTAAAGTTTTGGTAACCATCTGGCATTATGAAGGGCTGCATGGTGGTTCAGTGGGCAGCACTGTTGCCTTATGACAAACAGTTAAACAAACAGTTCAAACAGAAGTAAAAATCTAATGTCAGGTTATTACAAACTGCACCATCATGACAACCTCTGTTGTGACATTTAGCCACTTGCTAGCAACCACCTTTTATTTTGTAAAAGTTCAAGTAAACTTCAAAGTTCACAGGTGGGGTATTCACTGGAGTATTTTATGCTGTGGAACAAAATGTGAACATTTCTTAAGCTTGTATTAACCACAGACCTTATTTCAGGCTTCTAACCAAAAATGCATTAAAAAAGCTCAATAACTTTACGGAGAGGGAACCAGTGGTACAAAAATGCTAACTAATTTCTGGGTTTTTGGACTCATTCCTGCAGCACTCTATGGCTTACTGAAGGCTGTAAAAACATTTAGGGAAGCTTTTGAAATGGGACAGGTTTTCCAAACTTGTATTATGTGTTTGGTCAAGAAAAGAGGAACTAATGATGATCCAGTACCTGTATTGGGACACATTTTATATGTTAATGCTGTGATGAACTCACCACCTGTGCATGCTGGGATACACTCTACCACCCTGTGATCCTGAACTGGATACATTTAGTAAATGGATAGATGGAATGGTTGAGAGTTCTAACTCAAATTGCAACAGCTTTTTGATTTAATCAGCTAATTTATTTCCAAATCTACAATTTTTATATATTTATGACTATATATTGTGCACAATGTAAGATGTACTGCAGACACTGGTAGAAACTGCCAGTTTAATTTGAGTGGTCTTTTAATTAAATATTGATAGGCAGCACCTTTAAACGACTCAATTATGCCAGTAAGTGGAAAAAATCAATATACCCCTTTTGGTTTTCTTATTTACACTATAATATTTTCTTGGGATGTCCGATAATATCGGCCCTCCTATTCACTAAAAAATGTAATAT
>NW_023339740.1:5772243-5782835 GCF_004916995.1 Morone saxatilis | reverse complement strand
TTTCAATTCAATTCAATTAAAAAGCCTGCATATATCGGTATCGGGTGATATCGGTATCGGAAATTGAGAGTTGGACAATATCGGAATATCGGATATCGGCAGAAAAGCCAATATCGAGCATCCCTAATATTTTCGTTATACAGAGACACCCGAGACAGTGGTGAGAGATGAGCTACACGAGCTAGACTCCTGTGGGGTGTGGTAATGGCAGGAGCATGATGAGGCTGAGGCACCCCTGACTGTTCGAAGAGAGACAAGCACAGACACACACATACACAGATATTCAGACCTCCCGCAGCACACAGTGATCCTATTTGTCACAGAATTGTGTGGGGGGTTTAATTAATAAGGCTTGTGCTGGTAGAAAATTCAATTAGAAGATTACAATAAACAATGTGGCGGTAATTCCAGGAATGTAATGGCATTTGGGATCCTAGTATATCACCAGCTACATTAATCGTGAAAAAATGCATCGCCTGTCAACAGTTTTGATATACAGCAAGACAACCTGTCCGGACTCAATATTGTGAGTTGAGTGAACAGAAAAGCTCTTTCTGAATGTATAACCTCTCTGTAAAATTGATCCTATCGGGTGTTTAAATGAGGGTAGCTACTATCCTGTCTTTGCTTTCGTTCATGCACACACACGCTATGCTCAGTGTCATCTCCCAGCTTGTGTTTGCTGTCTCTTTGTTCTGCTTGCCTCAGCAGCATGAGTTTTCAAGGAGACACATTCCAGCTCTCTCCACAGAGAACTTTCCCCCCGCTCTGGCTGTGAGGCAAACTTCTTGTTTTGCTGTGCATCACAATGGCACCATGCCCTCGTTTTTCCAGCCAGGTTTTCTCCACAGAAGGATGCACATACACGCACAGTCTGAGCAGAAATACTCCCTCCTTTCACATGGGAATCCCTCGGTTACAGTGACTAATGTGTTGTCGGTGCCTACGCTGGGAATACTGACAAATATGGTGCAGTCAAAAAAGTGATATACTGCAGCAGTTAAATAAAGTTAACTGTATGAATCAGAAGGGGAGCTTATATCCCATATGATTCCTTTTGAGGTAAGCTATAGATCTTCATTAATCACTTCAGTTCCCTGGAGTACTATATAAAGAATATGTACAATAATCCTCATGTACGTGAGTCTTATTGTGTGTTTATCTCACTTTAGCAAAGAACTATCTCAGTACAAAACTAGTCAGTGGTCTATTTAACAATTGCCAGTTGCAAGATCTTTGTAAAGATGAAAAACTTTCAGTCAGCTTGTAAGTTACCTTGTAAGATCCTTTTCTGAACATTAAATCAGTGGTTCCCAACCCGGGGGCCAGCACCTCCATTAGGGGTTGCCAAAGCTTCATGGGGGGGTCGCAAGGCTATTAAAATATATGGTGTAGGTCGATATCTTTCTGTGTCTTTCAGTATCTTTCTGTGAATGCTATGCTATTGTTTGCTTAGATAGTATGTATGATTGTTAAAACATTTCAAAATACAGAATACAGACAGAGAATTGTATAAAAATTACCTAAAAGCTTTATGAAAATGTATCTCTCATCAATATTCACAGGAAATAATCTGCTCAAAATGTATCCAAATCACTAGTTTTACACAAACTTCCAGCAGTTGTTGGGTTCACTGTTTGGATTCATTGTACAGTTTATCGGGTGTATAATATGAAATAAAATGAAATAAAATGTGTCCCTTAGTCAGGGGTCGTCTGTTTACTCAGTGATGGAAAAGGGATCCCTTCAGGAAAAAGGTTGGGAACCACTGGATTAGATGTTGCTAAATATTTACACACATCAACTGCATGGTATAAATATGTCAGCTAGGTTGGCATGAAGGGATATGCCGTACTCATTTTAAATTGCTTGAATGCTAACACTGAAACACATATTTCTCCTAGATGCATATAAATGAAACAAAGTCATTAATACATTACAAGTTATGTTACAGCTTGTGATGCTACAGTGATTTCCTGTTTAGTTGATTGCTTTTCATTTTGACAGTGCCGACATGTTTCCTTGAACCAACCAAGAGATATCTCAAGTGTTAACGTTGCAACCAAAGTTAGTAAATCACTAGAAAATAGCCAGTAAGAACTTAGCAATGACTGCATGTTTGGATACATCATTCATTAATTTCACTGTGTCATTACAAACTGTCATGTCACTGTGCCTCCATCTTTTTTATGCAAAGGTCACCTCCATTAGCATTCTGAGGCAGACGGGCCTTTGAAGACTGGAATTAAATCCCCATCACTGTGAGAGAAGTCTGTTTCCACAGAAGGGACAAAACAAGGCTGAGACGGCTCTGTGAAAAGTTCGTTTAAATTATGGATTGCAGTCATTTCTGTTGCATTTTTCACTCTGATTGTTTTTAGTTTCTCTGGAACAGTGTAAAGGTTAATTGTATAATTAAATGGCTGTTGCTGCCTTTGCTTTTGTCGGCATGTCAGGAGGGAACCCAAATTACGGTAAAGTATTGCACCATTGTTCCAATTCATGTAAATTTAGGTAAAGACTGTACCGATGATGTAGAATAAATGAACACAAGTATATGAAAGTATCAGTTGTAACAGTAAGATAAACTTTAATTATTAACTTTTCTCTTCTTTTGAGAACAGATCATTCTAATTATTTTTTTAGGCATCTGCTTGAGATACAGAGGTGTCTTTGTGACATTCATGTCTCCTCCCCTCCATCCATCATTTACTAACATGAATTGCGTGTGAGCAGGCAGGTGTTGGAGAGCAGAGTGGCATTCCTCCACAGACTCAATCACAGCCTGGAATACTGGAGTGATGAGGCTCAGCCACTTTTCCCAGCCCCAGGATAAAGCCCTACCACCACCACTCAGGCTGGTCCCATTCTCTTCCATTGAGTCTAAGGTCACAGTCCCATAGCAAGGGTCAAGGTGATAGGCTGGCAGCCGCCTGCCTCATGCATATGGATGACCGACGCTCCATCTGTTCCGCTGCAGAATGCAAATACACAAGCCTCTTTCTCTGCTCTCTTTTTCTGCCTCAAAGGGCGACCCTGCCAGACCTTACATGGCATCAGTTCCACTTGTTGGTCGCAGAATGACGATTTATGCAAAACCATAATAGAAATGCAAGTCATTGCTGCACAAAGTCCCCAATCCAACCCCCAGCTCCACCACAGCTGACTCTCAGACTTTCCTGCCCGATAACATTTATTGCTATCTCTGAAAAGTAAAGCAAGACAGCATCATTTGTATGCTGTTGTATGCTATTGCTACATTCATTCTGGATAAATTCTGTGTAGTTTGCTATCTCATATTCATGTACAAGTATGACTAAGTCATGGAATTAAAACTCTATAAACTTTTTCTATACTTTGGCTATATTCTATAAGCCAGTAACTTAAAATAAAGTTCTTGATCCCCATCTTTTTCTTTTTTTCCCTTTTATTTAAGCAGGTAGAGCCAATGTGCACAAATGCTCTTTTCCAAGAAACACTCATGCTCTGCAATCACAGTTACACACACTTGGAAGCTGCCTAGTACAACCACAAACAATTTGTTTGCCACTGAGCAGCTACACTGGAGTAGTCGGAGGTTAAGTGCCTTGCTCGATGACACCTCAGCGGGGCCCACTCCGTATTTAGCAGTGAAACTATGGCTGCTCTAGTACCATTGTGTGAATTTCAAAGAGAGAATCTCCAGGGAATGTTTTGTAAAGCCCTTCGTTGCTGTTCTAATTCTCTGTAATGAAGGAATTTTCAGTGTGAGAATAACAGTATCATATTTGGTGCTGTCAGGTGGCTTTTATTGCTCCCTACCATGAAACTATAAAGTGCACTTTTGTGTACAGTGTTTTCCTGTTTAATGGATGGCAATGTTAGTCAGCGGGTTGGTTTGTTCCCAAACTGAAATATCTCAGTTTTTCCATTAGCTCCACCATGAGGTTAAAATTTCTGGTTCTGAGTAAGATGTCTCACTGAATTGGCCATTTTATTTGGTACAAACGTTCATGTCCCCCTCAGGATGAATTGGAATAACTATGGTGATCCTCTGACTTTTCATCTTCCTCCATCATTAGGAAAAATTTACTATTAAACATAAAGAAAAAATAAGAAATGTGATTTACCTTTTAGCTCTACCATTTGGAAGACGTTATTACTAATTTATTGATTATTAATTGATGATTCCTTGGCTATCCAATTCCAGAATTACAATGTTAGGATGCACTTTAAGGATTACAACCCACCAACTGTTAGTTATACAGTATATCACTTATATTTTTGCTATGTTTAACTGCTCTGTCAGACTAATTTTTACCAGATCAGCATTAATATTCTGCAGCAGTATGAAGAATGTAAAGTTGCTGTCTGATTTTTCATACAGTAAATGTATGGGCAACAAAAAGTATATCCAAGAGAGATTGTGTCTTTTTGAGAGCAGTATGACGTTATAGTTAATCAAAAGCAGTTTAATGGCCTTTTGGCGCGAATGAGCCACTCACCACAACCATGGTAAGATCTCATGCTGTTAACCAGGCTGCTACTTGGTCCATGGACTGTGTGACGAAGTCGGCCTTTAAGCTCCTTCTGTCTGGAGTGCCAGTCACGGGAGGGGGTTGACCATATACACAATCCTCTTTTGCAAATGTGTTTAAAAGAGCTGCATTGTGCTCTGCACACTGAGGGCCAGCAGGTGTAATCACCAGTTTTGTGTAGCACTTACAGCCTGCTTAATGGCAGCAGGCGTTTGCTATTTATCAAATACAATATGCAACCTCAGGCTTCTTTGAACAGCTCCCTGGTACCACAAAAAACTGAGAATGCTCACTTGTTTTCATATTAAATCCAGTAAATAGACTTTTTTGCTTTGTTTTCTTGTTTTCGTGGGTGGTGGTAGGGAGGTGGTGGGTTTCAGAGTCAGTGTCAGTGGGGGTCCCGGGACTGGTTGATGAGGCCAGCCGCAAATAGGAAAAAAATGTCTAATGTCTAAATACTAAATGTTCAGTGGAGGAGAAAATAACAAAAGAGATGACATGCTGACTCTCTAGCATTGAATGAAAGTCGTCTGCGGTCAGGTGATGATAATAGGCTCAGGACAGGGAGATCCAGGCCCAGAGAAGGACAAAAAACCCCAGGAGTGACGGTAAATAAAGGCAGATGAGCAGATAACTTTCCCCTTAGTTTAACAGACTTACTGTGAGTGCAACTCTGCGTGGCCTTGAGAAAATCTGAATGTCACTTTGAAACTTTGCTGAGACAGAGTTGGAAAGTCAGTTTTAGTCTATTACAGTTACAGTTCACATGCTAACAGGTTGGACCCATGACTTTGCAGTGTGGGGAACACTGTATTTTATCCCACTCTATAAAGCATTTATAAACACTTTCAGTATTAAATTGTTTATCAAAAAAAAAGCTGCTTCATATGAGCCGTAGTTGCACTTTAAAAGGGTGCTTAAAGGGTTTATTAGTTAGATAGTTAGAATAGATTCTGTATTAACTTAAGTAGATTAGGGTTGAAAGAGTGCAGAAATATTAGTGCCAAAAGTAACAACACACAATAATGTCAGACAAAGCACTGTTTGCAACTGGAGCCTCAGCAGACATAACATGACACTGATCAGATTATATGGATTAAGGATGAGTTTGCACGACATTTGGCCGCAAAAGAGGATTTCTGCTCAGCAAATTTGGATTTAAACACCCAACTGTGTTTTAGTTTAAACAGACCTTTTCTCCAGTTTTGTTCTTTTTGTTTGTTTGGTTATTTTTCTTTTTTATTGTGCTGCACATAAACAAGTCAAGTTATGGTCAAGTCAAGAGACTGTAAAGGTAAGAGAAACGAAAAAAAGAAAAAGGGGCCAGAAATATACGGAGGAATACAACATGAGTTTGAGCTGGTGTGTATGTAATAAACAGAGGGTGAAATCGAGTAGTATCAAAAACAAAACAGAAAAACAACTTTTTTTTTTTACAAACGCAACAATCCAAACATACATGAGCACATAAGTATAACTGTGGCTTTGCCCTGCAGAGTAGCTCCAGAATGTGCCACACGTCTACAAGATTTCAACAAGAAGTTTGAGATTCAAAGAAAAATCCATTTCATATCTAGCACATGAGAAACAAAGCTATTTTGAGTGAGAACGCTTCTCGAGCTAGGAAAACTTCCTTGTGGGAAATTCCAGTCTTTAAAGCAGCAGCTCTGTCCGAGGTGCTGAAAGCACTCTCAGGCTCCTGGAACATGATTATGAATCTCAGAAGTGATTCCCACCAGAGCGTCCCAGGAAATGGACCATCCATTCACACATCAGTCTCACTCCCAACTTTACCCTGCAGGTGCTTGTGATCACAGGAGGATATCCACTGCTGTATGTATCAAGAGATGGGGGGCTGAAGGAGAGAAGGCAAGAGCAGATTATCAGTTAGCTTTTGATCTGTCTTCGGGGCTCTATGTAGAAATATATGAATTTCATTGGTGGTGGTTTTTCTACACCTCCGTCCATTTGAGTGAACAGCTGACCTCTCTCTCAGGCTTGACGGGTCTTCGCTGCTCTGTGGGCAACAGCGGTAGAGCATCCCAGGGAGGGCTCATGTTTGGTTACTAGGCAGATGTTATTAATATTTAAAGACAGTGTTCTTGTTCATGTAGTGGTGTAAATTCACTTCTTCAGTGGTGCAAAGGCTGCATGCTCTCTTGGGATAAGATGGGAGATTCCTGCAGCTGAAGGATCGTTCCTCCATTGTCACACACAGTTGACAGAGTACAGAGAAACCCTCTTACTGTGTATTTGCTTATTCATATTCCAAAGCCCTCAATCCCCAAGCAAGCTGATACAGTAAGATACTCTTAGGCTTTCAGGGGCAAGTTTGGCAGCGTTTTCTGTTCATATGCTATCTAGAATTTTGTATTAGTATTTACAGGTAGGTTTGGATGGGTTCATATGCATGCCTTATTGCTGGGATGCGTGCCTGAAGCTGGTGAAGGAAGTGGCTGAGTAATGAAACACCTCTCAAATCTGTTACATGGAGGGAAGGCTGCTACACAGGAGGGGGAAGAAGGTGGAAAAAAAGCAGGACAAAAAAAGAACAAGTGAGAAAGTGATCAGGCTGTCTAACCAATATGAAGCTGCCAAATCTGCCCAGCAACCATAGTTAGTTTAGCAACCATCAGCTGACTACCTGAGCTTGGTTCCTCCCTTTGACCTTCTCACCCTCAACCTGTAATGTCACTGTCTGAGTTGCTGGTAAAAGCTGAGTGGCTGTATTGGCCCCACAAGCTGGATGTAGGCAGACTGTACCGTGTATCAGAGTGTAAGTCATATCACTAGTGTGTATTTGTACAAGGGGGGAGGACAGTGTGGGTGCTTATTTCCAGAACATGTCCATGCACGCACATCCCGAGTGTTGATTATCAACAGCAAAGAGATGCAACATAAGCAGATAAATAACTAAATAAAATCACTGAATGACCTACAGTATGCCCGGGAAGCAAAACACACACAGACAAACACACACCTAATTTAACAGACTATTATAACTAAAAGGTTAAAAGTGGGCTGTTACTACATTACTGAGTGATTACTGGCACCGAAAACTAATTATCTTTTCTTTTGCTTTTGCACATCCAGTTGTGTTGCATAATTAGACCTCTTATCTGGACTGTGTGGGTGTGTACAAACTGACCTTTCTCGCACCCTTCTGTTGGTTTTGTTGTACATGTTGGGGTGGAACAACTTACTGTTACCTGTTATAATTGTTATTAGTCCATAGTTTGGTGACATCATGTAATTCCCAGCATAGCTCCACCCAACCTACACCTCTGTGGGTGTGCAAAGCCAAGCAAATGATTGCTGAAACAGTATTTTTTATTGTAAATAGGAATCTCAATAATTTCAGCATCTTTTAGTGACTCTGCCTTCTGCAGAGCTCTGTCTCACTCACTCCTCTATCCAATGAAAATCAAATCAAATTTCACCAGTCAGTGAGGTGCATTTTAACCTCTGCGTTGGTGCATTATAAAGGAGAAATCCATGCTAAGCAGAAAAGCAGGTGCCCTGGGAGGATAGTTTGCCTTGTCGGAGGAAACAGCAACGTGAGCTCTGAGGCTAACTGGAGATAAACAGAACAGAGAGGGAGGTAGAGGAAGGCAGAGCTGGGCAGCAGATGAAGATCATCATCTTGAGACAGATGTTTTATAAAAAGCATTCAGCCTCAGGAACACAGTTGGTGAATGGTTTGGTACTCCCAGCCTACGGAGTGAAATGCAAGCAATAAACTGTGGGATAAAAATACAAAACATATTACGCACCACTTTCACTTTCTCAACTGGGCACAAATTTGGCTGGCGTGTGCCTTTTCTTTTTCCAGTCCTGCCCCACAATGAGTCACACTAGATAAGAGTGTGGTTCGCTGAGGCTCCAGCCAGGCAGCCAGCTAGCAAGCGTCTCCGTCTGCTCCTGCCTCGTCCCGGCTGCATCACTTGGCTCGTGCTCAGCTGACTGTCAGTTGTCCTGACAGCCTGACCTCCCGGAGGCTTGCCAGCCAAATGCCACGTCACATCGGGCTCGGCTTTCACCCGGGTCTGGCCCTCAATCATTTTCACACCCACATCCACCTCCAACACCACCCTCCCTCTTCCCCCATTTCCACTTGACACTACCTGGAAAAGAGAACAATTTGTTTGTTCATTCTCTATTTATAGCTCCCTCTACTTCTGCAGCGTAGGCCAGGAAGACTATCTTGGTGCTGTAATGTCGGCAAATGGAAATGCTAATATAAAACAATATATTGCCATTATTTTACACACTGCCTCTCTCTTCTACAGCAGCATATAAGCACTCCTATCACACAGGCTAATTTCATTGATGTTTCTCCTTACTTGTCTCTAAGTTGTCCTAAAACAAAGCTATATTCCAATTGCACCTGGCAGGCATGAGAGCAAAAAGTTTTGGATAAATCGAGCTCCTGAGAGATTAAAGTTTGCTGGAAACTGAGACATGCATAGCACAAAATGTCATCAGCACTTGGAGCCTCTTTTGAAGCTGGGTACATTATCTGAAGCTTAGCATGCACAGTGTCTCGTCCTGTGAAGAGATAACAAGGCCCGATAAACCACAGTGTTTACTGCACAAGTTAAAAGAGGCAATCAATAGCAGCACTCGATGCACTCTTGCTTCAGCCATTCAGTGTTTAGGCTATCACCACCTGGGGTGATGAGGAGGAGGGGGGTCTCTATAATAAAATAAATAAGTCATAATAAACTGAAACAAAACAAAATAAATTTCATCTAGTATCCGCTATCCGATTATCTTGTCTGGCTCTAAATCAGACAAGCCACCAGCGGAGCACAAAGTACAGAAAAGGAGAAGATGGACATGATGTGGGGAGGACACAGACATTGTGAGTCCACCCTCACACCAGCAGGCCTGAGAATGACCAGTGATAATGAGAGAGATGTGTGCTATGCAACAATAACCAACAAACCATAATAGTCAATCTAAACCAATCCCAATTGGTAAAAACACAACATACAGCAGGAATTTCTTGCACAGCTGAATCAAAGTTGTTCATTTATTCTCCCAAAAAGATTTTTTGTTGTTGTTGTTGCATGTAGGTAGGTAGATCTCCAGAATGCAGGTTATGGAGGTTTTGTTCTATACCCTGCCTGCAGGTGCTTGTGTGTATTTGCAAAAAACCTAAAGCAGCACCTGATGTCATTGAGCTATTAGCCAAAATCTACACAATTAATTTGAAATTCATGCTTTTGCTTTTGTTTTTTGTACAAGGCGTGCTAAAAGCGAACGAAGATGATAGACACCTACATGGAACAAGTGAATGAGGTGTGGATGACTGTTAACAATATGTGACAAGCATGTCCAAATATGAAACACTATGTTGTATATGTGCAAGACAAGACTAAAGAGAGAGAGATTGTGGATTTTTTTTTTTTTTCAGATTTGCTATGAAGAAAAAAGAGGAGAAAGCTGTGCTGAGACATTTGCACTGATTTCAGCTTTATTTGATCTCTGCCACAGGTGAGCTGCTGTGTGTGTGCTGTCCATGGTGCTGAGCTAGCTGCTGAAATGGCGTCGTCTGAGCAAAAACCTTATTATGCAAACATCAGGAAGTCCTGAAATCACAAAACCTAGGGCTTTATCACTAAAACTCAACATTAACAAACCAAAATTAGCTGTGCTTACAATTTGCTCTGTTTACCAATATGCCATTCTTAATTATCACTGGAGCTACGTCTGGCTAGCTATTCCTCAATATGCATGAGGCTTTAGTGTCGGTTATGTGATAACGACGGCACATGGAGACATTTAAAAGTGCAGACGTTCCAAAGAGAATAATAATAAACAGAGATGAAAGAGGCTGCAGAAAATGACCATTACGGTTTGGATGACTTAATCCAATACATTCCAAAGATCCTCTTGATGTGACCCCTTATAGCTTCTTTGAGGAGAACAATACATAATGCATAAAACCACCTTCACCTCTTCACAGCAGCCTATTGTAACAGTATTGTAACAGTCCTGAGACATGCACACAACCTGACATTTCCCTCTACCTTTACTGAATTTTTTTTGTGTGATTGTATATTTTATGCA
>NW_023339740.1:5753211-5772143 GCF_004916995.1 Morone saxatilis | reverse complement strand
TTGTATATTTTATGCACCATTGCACCACGACAAATTCCTCGTATGTGTAAAAACCTACCTGGCAATAAATCTGATTCTGATTCTGATTCTGATTCTGAAAGGATCAGTGAATGTGGGTCCAGCTGCACACAGCCTGTATCCACAGCCTTGTTGCTCTGACAGGGGCCAGAGTGGGCCATCTGTCTTCATATCTTTCTGTGGATGAGAACCAGGGAAGAGGTGTACAGATAAGAGCTTTTCTCCCAACCCGCCTTCTACCCATACACCTTTCTCTTCAACTCACCAAGAGTGGCTTTGAAAGCAGACAATCTTACTCCTGGTGGACAGCTTTAACCCAACAAAGCGCTTGCGCAGCTACCTGTATGGCAATTAGCATTTGACAAATGTATCATATAAGCAAGTTTAAGGAATAGTAAAAGCCACGAGCCTCTGCATCTATAGATGAAAAAATGTTTACGGTTATTTTCAAATGTCTCAAATCAAAAATGTGTGAAATTAGTGCCTGAAATAGGAGTTTGCCTTGCCTACTGCTCCCAGGATTTCAAGAACATGCAGCTCTATCATGTGAAAGAGTGCATTAAGACGGTGGTGCTTCAAAGTGAAGGACACTCATGGAGCAAATTGAT
The DNA here is from genome assembly GCF_004916995.1 of Morone saxatilis. Taxonomy (NCBI): domain Eukaryota; kingdom Metazoa; phylum Chordata; class Actinopteri; family Moronidae; genus Morone; species Morone saxatilis. Next base: position 5,771,517 of record NW_023339740.1, on the reverse strand, counting down.
TCTAGAGGACAGTGCACACAGCTTTCCAACAGGGCTGCACCAAGAACAAGTGAGCACTCACTGAGAAAGATCTGTTTTTACCTATAAAACATACATAACAAATTCCACCACACTTTTAAAATGGGAGGTTCAATGTAAGGTTGAGGGGAGAATAAGGTTTTGAGGCTGTGGACTGAAGAGCAATTATTCATTCAGGGGCTCTACTTCAACCCCTTCACATCTCATTTTTGCTTTGCTGCAGTTGCCATGCACTTTGGGACGTGGCAACAAGCCTGAGCAGGAGCAGCCACAACACATTCAGCTGCTGTATGTACGGCAACACTGGGTTCATAATCTCCTTGTCTCACCACAACGATGAGCAAATGGATTCTTCAACTCACGCTAATGCTTTACAGATGTCATCATACATGGTCGCACAAATGCTAATGGAGCCAGGATGCTTTTTCAGCCTGAGCTCTGCTTTAATGTGATCCTACATTCAGCTGAATTTATATTTAAAGGTCACTGCATGATATTACTTACTTTGATGGCCTGAGCACATTATGCATGTGTGTTCTTGTGTGTGATTGTGCTGCCATTTTAATTATTTTGTGTGTAAAATGAACGGTTTAAGCATGCCATTAATTAGGTATATTACCTGTTATTTTTACCAAGGAAATAGTTGCCAGTGTGGTGATATTTAGTGATTTTTCCATTGATTTGGACTTCTGAATGGAAAAGGACAATGGTGCATTATGTAATACAACATTAAAATATTCATGAGCAACTGTTTTTCTGTCCATTAAATCATTATTAATCATGGATGCAGGTTCAGACTTAACTTTGTGCAAGTGGAACTCATCAAGATGTAGGATAACCTACCACAAACCCATCATTTGTCAATAAGATAATAATAATTGCTATAACTTTCTAGTTAAATCTCTAATGTAACAAAAACACAACTTTCTTATTTTCAGGTGATTATAATGAAAACATATCTATGAATTTGATATTTAATTTCTAACAGACCCTCTTAAATGTTACACACGACTACACCTTTAAGTCCTGCTGGGCCAGCCCAAGGAAAGGGTTGCTAAAAATGTTGGCTCAGAAATCTTCCCAACGTGTCCGAGATATATAGTGGATAGTGCCTAAATAATGCCTGTATCAATTATCAAGGTTAGATACTGTTGAAGACTGTCTTGGTTTGGAGGTTTTTGCTCAGAACTGGTTTCATGCATATTTGTCTGATAGAACACAAGTGATCTGTACTGATCTTCTCAAAACGGGGAAGGGGGGACCACAAGGTTCTGTGCTGCATCCTTTGCTATTTACACTCTACATAAACAATCTTATCAGTCCAACACAGCCTTATAATATATTTTTTTATGCAGATGACACAGTCATGTATTTGGTTTCTCTTCAGCTCAAGCTATTTCAAGATTACAATCTGCCTTTATCTTCCTCAGACATTTATGACAAGACAAAATGAGTAGCACCTATCTATAGCCAGTGTCTGTTTTGTCCATTCTGGGCTACTGTAGAAACATGGCGGTTTAACATGTCAGGTGAGGGCATCCATAGATAAAAACGTCTCATTCTAAGGAAACAAAAATGCAATGTTTCCTATATTCAGGTGATTATACACTAATGAAAACATACCTATGAATATTATATTCCATTTCTGTCAAAAGATCTTCCTAAATGTTACACAGTGGACCTTAAGTAGCTTTAAGATTGGAAAAATATTCCTATGCCACACTGCCTGACAACTTCCCACACATACCAGTTATTCAGCCTTGTTTGGTAACTTTAGGATCATCACTAGAATTTAAAATGAAGTTATGCTGCTTGTTAAGGGGTTGTTGGCTTGTATGTAAATTAAACCTCAACTGAGAGAAAAGGTCAGAGAAAAAGAAACTGCATGGCAGAGTTTGCTAAAGCTATGTTTAAAATGGTATTTTACCCTGTAGGGTTGTTTCCAGCAAGGAAATATTGTTCACAAATAAAATGTGGCTATTAATGATATTCAAAAGGAACATGAATAATAAAAGTATCCAAAGGTCACAGAAGTCTCCTTTGTGATCTTTCAGTAACAGAGTAACACTGGTATATTATCCTCACGGTTTGTGTATATAGGAGGAGGCTCAGAGAAGAGAGGGATGTTTTTTTTCACCAGTATTGCCATGTACCACCCCCCTCCATCTCCCCACCCACACATCCCCCCTCCGTCCCATGGCCCGCCGCCCTCTCCTGTCTTTGTTCTCATCACAACAAGCCCGGAGCAGATGGTGCTCTGCTTTGCTTGGCCGACAGTGACAGACAGGCGCTCTCAGCCAATAGCCTGCTGGGGAATCAGCTGACTGGTCTGGACAGCGCCAGGTGTTTTTATCATTTTTCTTCTCCATCCGTAGGAGCAGCAGGCGGCGGCAGCAGAGCGGAGGAATATCGGGGCTACAAACCGGTCGGTGGTGGGTTGCAGCAGGTTGGAGATCTCTCTGCAGACCGCACCATGCGTCTCTCCGAGGCGCCGTGGGACTGATCGGACGCACAAGCGACATATCGCTGTAAACAGCCGCCAGCTGAAACCCAGAGGATACCCCCCTTGGCACAATCACATTGATCGTATTTATTGTTGCGTATTGACGCGTATATCTGGATAAAGAGCGCACAGCTTGGAACATCGGACTGGAATGCCAACAAGGTAAGACCCCTCAGGAGAGGAGAGGATGGGTTTCCACTGCTTTAGCGTGTTAGTTTCTTTTTAAGCAGAATTATTGGTTGGGGTTTTTAGTGATGTGATTGACAGACACGTCAACTATACCTTCAATAAAACGTTTTGGTAATAGATAGCCTAATTATTGTTTTGATGTGTAAAACAATGCATACTTTGTGAATATGTTTCCATTCGTAACATGTGTGCCTGCAAGGGCGATGCACTGAGTTAGGATATATTTAGGATGCAGACACACTCAAGGGCATGATCATTTTTTTAAATTAATGCTGTCTGGTTTGAGCCCATCACTTCAGTCTTGAAACCTTTTTTTTAAATCCACATTGTAACATTTCACCTTAAGGCACATTTAATCAGATGTCTCAACCATTTATAATGCGTCAAATTATGTTTCACAGAAAACTAACTTTGATCTCGTTGCGGTACTTGCAGCGCCAGCAGGAGCTGCGTGCGGCGTGCGCAACGTTGTGTAAATGTGATTTGCATATTAATGTTAAAGTATGTCGGCAGATGTCTCGATTCCTCCTCTCTAAGCAAAAAAAAAAAAAAAAAAAGTCGCGGAGTCTTCTTCGGGGGGAAAGACAAGGCCCTCTGTGGAAGATGCTGTGGTGAGAATGGGGTTGCATTGGCAGGGGGTCTATTGTGGTTCACAAACGCTGCTTCTGTCGCTGCAGCTGTTGCGCTTTTGTGATGGAGACTGCTGACTTGCATCACTTAACTTTAGGCAGAGGGACACACCATAGAAAGGTTAAGATGATAAAAGGATTTATTTAGAATGTTTTAATGTGGTGTTTTGCTTGTCCAGGTCCAGTCTCCGCCCACAGGACTCTATTAAGGTGCTGAAAGTCCTCTTTTCTCTGTGGACCACTGGGTCAAATAAAAAGTTAGTGCTGGGTCAGAGACTTCAGAATATAATGACACAAACAGACTATTCAGTTAAACACACTAACCCCTGGGTTAATCCCAGCTGTTAAATGGTGCATAGGGTTAGGGTTAGGGTTAACCATAACCCATACAGGTGCTGCAATAGGCTGTGTCACAAGAAGGTAACCTTTCCACAGTTTATTTGACAGGTACATCCCTGAACATGAGATTGTTTGTTTATCTGCCTCAGATTAGTCTGTATGGAGGGACATCTCCTTTCTAAAATTGTGGAGGTGCAGGTGGAGTAAGGTGTGCAACAAAGTGTGTCTTTGTATACAAAAGTAAACTAAGTGTAAAGTAAGTGTAATATTTTGAGACTATTAGTAGCCTGACTCATTTGTTATAAGTGCCGAACAGTGTCATGTATTGTACTCTGACAGGTTAACACAAATCGCTAACAGCATGATAGCATTGTAGGTTCGGACTGCACAGCGCCCCCCTGTGGTAGGACTATACTTATTTTTCCGCCAGGTTAAAGACTGATGTTTTCCATAATTATTGTGGTGCGAGAGTGTCAGAAGTTTACAATTTAAAGGATGAGTTTACAAATCAAAATGTTCTCCTGCTGTGTATTTTTATTTATTTATTTTTGTTAGTTTAGCATCGCGCCCTAAAAGAACACATAAAGTGATTTATTTCTGTTTTATTTAGATTTATATAGTGTATATATGTATATAATTATATTATTTCCCTATTTCCTTCTTAATTAATAGAAGTGGTTAAAGCCGAGGGTTTACAGTGGTAAGATCAATGGTTAAAATTACACATTCACATAATCAGACTTGAATTTTTATATAAGTTTCAATACAGGACCTCACATACAAAGAGAAACACAAGTGACAGTATAGGATGTGTTTTAAGTAATGGAACCCAGGGCACTGTATCTCACTGTAGTTAATACTGGGTAAGCGCTACACACAAAGCAGCTTAGTCTTCATTGTGTGCAATTGCTTCTTATATAATATATTGTGTTTAAAGACTTTCTTGATGTTTTGGGGCCAAACTACTGTTTCTACCCTAGGCGTGGCATAGTGGAACAAATGTTTAATTCTTGCAATCTTTGCATTGGTTGGTGCTGTGGTGCTGTTGTCTCACAGGGCAGATTCTAAGCGAGCAGAAGGCTAGATCATTCTTTGAAACTGAACCACACACACACACGCCCACCATAATGCAGGTACACAAACACACTCAAGATGTCTATTTTCTTTATAACTTGATCATGAGGAGTGTGACAATGGGACGTGTGTGTTGCAGGCAGGTGTCTGTGTGTGTGTGGGTGGGGTTGTTAGGAGACAGCCGGGCTCGTGGGAGGGGGTAAAGCCCCCACCCCACCCCACCCCACCAACATTTATGTCCCAAGGGTATAAGGCAGGGTGAAGAGGGGGGGGCTGGGTTATTGAGCTCAAGCCTCTACCATTATTCCTATAAGAAGGGCTGAGGCATAAGTCCTTTGTCCTCTGTGGGCTATAGGTCTCAGAGACAACAGACGCATAACAGTTCAGCTCATCCTGCCCTTTATGATCTCCTGAGACATCTATGTGTGTGTATGTGTGTGCTTCAGCCAGTACAGGGCTTATGACATTTTTCATGGCATTTGTTGATATGTCAGACAGACATTCAGAGAGACACCTGTGCTGACCTGCACACAGAGGTGTGCGTGGTTAGACAGCAGGAGCCCCTGGTGGGCTGCCCGCCATGCTCCTGCCAGGCTGGAGGGGGTGATCTGGCTCAGCTGCCTGCATCACAACCCCAATGGACATTTGCCTCACAACATTAATATTAAATAAGATAATTTGTGACACAACATGTATGATATTGGAAGATTAGCAGCTTATGCTACAGCTCTATGGCTAGCTTAAACCTGAAAAGCCAACTGGCAGACTGGAAATGGCGTTGTTAGAGGTGTAGACATAAATTGCAGGAAGGCAGGTCAATTAGTGACCGGAAGCAAATATGTCTTCATACAAATGAAGACCAGGTCTTACTGCACCATTAGAAGAAGAGGCTCTAGGTTTTAGATTAAAGATATAGTTACTCATGTCTACAATCATTAAGAATGTAAACCATATATTTAACAGTAAAAAATGTGAACTTACATTGTTGTGAGTTTACACTTTAAAATACTTTCAGGTTCCACTCCTGTGTTTCAAATTGTGATGTCAGTACAAAGTGTCAGTTTACATTTACACTGCAGTTTTCTGTAGTTAACATAATACCTTATTGGCAGTTGTTCCACCAAGACCATCAGACCACCACAAATTATATAAATCAGCTTGGAGAGGGACTGAGGATTTCCACTCATGTCCGTTGAGATCTTACGTGTCCCGGTTGAAGGTGAATTAGTTTAAGAGGTGCAGCAATCAAGCTGTGGTAAAATCAGTACTGTTGATGACGAAGTTGTCTCCAACCAGGGAAGACCTAACGTGAATCATCCAGTGTAAAACCAGCCAATATGTACACTGGCAGACTCACACTTACTCATACTAACACATATACCAGTGTGTGTGCATGTGCACCTCAATGTACCTCATCAAATGGTGATTTATTTCTCATTATGTGTGTTATTTAACACAATAATGCATTAATGTCAGGCGCAGCTCCCCATACAGTTACACTGTACTGTGGCATTGTTTCTTCTCTGGTCTGCTGTGGAGGGGCAACCGCAGTTCTGCAGGAACAATTAAACCCGCTACATGCATTGTTTAAGAAATATGGCCTCATTCTTCAACTCCTGCTTATTTGAGAGTGCTGCGAGGAAGTGGAGTGTGTTTTATTAAATCCTTGGAGGTAGGGGATGGAGAGAGCATCAGAGGCAGGTATGAGCACGACCGAAGGGATCACAACGACTCATATTTTGGCTATGTTGAAGGAAAAATTTCTATATCATCATAGGAAAAAGATATAGTTTACATGACTATGATTGATTGGATATGTGTTTCCCAAGAGGCTGTAATATGTTTTTTTCTTGGTCTATTCTGGTGTTACGATGGAGACAGAGCAGGAGAGGATAAGGAAAGAGAGGCAGTTTAGTTATCACTTCATATATTAGGAATATTTTTGTCTTTATTTAGCCTTCTTGTCACAGCATCAGTCTGTTCTCTATATAACATATCCACCCTTGTTTAATTTCCTTGTCACTCAGTTTCTGTCATCTAATTGAAGATTGTTTTTGTCACCTCAATTTCCTTCAGTTTGTGACAAGATGTGTTCATAGACTCCCTGGGGTTGTTTATCTCACCTGCTCCACCTGTAATTTGTTTTCCCTCATTTCTGTTTTATCTTTTTTGTAGGTGTGAGCAGATGAATAAACTAAAGCTCAAAGGCAAACTGGGCCAGCAGGGTTATATGTGTGTCTCCCAAGCGAGAGCCCTAAACAGTTTAAATCACATTTTTATTTTCTCTTGTCACTCACAATTCTTACCGCAATCGAGGAAGGATTTCCTCGGCGACGAGAGTCCTCAGACTGTCTTGGACAGGAATTTGAAAACTGAGCCTTAACTTAAAAGTCCACAATTAAACCCGCTACATGCATTGTTTAAGAAATATGGCCTCATTCTTCAACTTCTGCTTATTTGAGAGAGCTATGAGGAAGGGGAGTGTATTATATTAAATCCTTGGAGGGAGGGGATGGGGGAGCATTAGAGGCAGGTGTGAGCATGAATAAAGGGATCACGACAACTCATATTTTGGCCATGTTGAAGGAAAAAGTCCTGATTCCTTCGTCATCATAGGAAAACGATACACGACTGTGTCCAAGGAAGATGCAACTGTTTATGTGACTCCTGGAGATTGATTGGATTTTTGATTGGTGTTTCCCAAGAGGCTGTAATATGTTTTCTTTTCTGTTTATTCTGGTGTTACGATGGAGACAGAGTAGGAGAGGATAAGGAAAGAGAGGCATTTTAGTTCTGACTTCATGTATTAGGCATATTTTTCTTTTCATTTAGCCTTCTTGTCACAGCACCAGTCTGTTCTCTATACAGCATATCCACCCTTGTTGAATTTCCTTGTCACTCAGGTTCTGTCATCTATTTCAAGAATGTTTTTGTCACCTCAATTTCCTTCAGTTTGTGACTAGATGTGGTCATAGACTCCCTGGGGTTGTTTATCTCACCTGTTCCACCTGTAATTTGCTTTCCCTAATTTTTTGTTTTTATCTTTTTTGTATGTGTGAGCAGATGAATAAAGTAAAGCTCAAAGGCAAACCTGGGCCAGCAGGGTTATATGTGTGTCTCCCAAGAGAGAGTCCTAACCAGTTTGAATCACATTTTTATTTTCTCTTGTCACTTTCTTCCATCTCATTCGAGGAAGGATTTCCTTGATGACAGACTGCTTTGAACAGGAATTTAAAAACTAAGCCTTGGACTTGAAAGTCACTCAGAATGGCTCAGTATAGACTATATCTTGTTTTTGGAGATATATGCGTTTTGGAAAAAAGCTTTCCATTACTTACATAACAACCAAGATTATTTAGTGGGCTCGTATAATTGGGAAAATAAGCTATAATACATAGACAAACATAATTAGTTTCTGCTCATCAGCACTCATCATTAACTTCTGATAAAAATTCATATTCTGAGCACTTCATTGACCTGGATGAGTGCAGTTACTGTCGTTATCATATACTGGCACAGTGTTATTACTGCACCACCTACATTGGTGTGTGAATTTTTTTAGGTGATGCCTTTGCAAGTCACATCTCTGAACTTCATATAAAAGCCGTACATCAGGATTCCAATTAACAAGTTGGATTTCGGTATCACTGTAAATGACAGTCTCTCAAATGGAAATGACGGGATCTAATGGCATGAAATGAAACTGAGCATTTTCATGGCTGTCAGATGTGTTCAGACAGCCTACTGTATATAATCAAATTAACTTTTGCCATTGATGCCATGAAAAGGTTCTCAGCTTTTGAGGTAGCCCGTCAATTATGATCCACTTACTCGCAGTACTGACCAAATACTCTTCAAGATAACCAAAATAACACAAAACCTAAGGCCTTAAATAATGGTCTTAGTCTTAGTGCTTTTAAAAAGATACAAATCTTCTATCTGGAATATAAATGTCTGCAGTATAAGTAACTTTGATTCAGGTTAAACTCTCCTGACAGCGTTGTGTATGTAGTAGCCATTATACACCAATAGCTATGGACAGTAGGTGCTGATTCAATTAAAATAATTAAAAATCTTCCAATTAACGTTAGCAGATCGTCAAGAGTAATCAAATGTAAATCTTTGACACTCCATCAACAGATAACTCAAAAATCATTCTTGTGTAGTATGCATGCTGCCTGCTTTGAGTGCTTCATTTAGTCACCTTTCCAGTGTGAACATACTATATACACAGACCTGCTTAGAATTACTGTGTAGTATGCATCTGGGACATGCCAACAGATTTAATCAATACCACATACCTATTTGGTGAATTGAACTGTGATATGGTAATGTAGAGTGTGTGCACCCTGTAGTAGGAAGGCCCTGTGACTGTGACAGAATATGAGCATTAGAAATGAGTTTCAGTAAGAGTATATCCACTGAATGCTGTAGCTGGAATTGCATAAAGACTGCCCGGTACAAGGGATAAATAAATTACTCTATTAATAAATTTCAACATAACAATATTAGATAACGGTGGAAATACAATGAAAAGTACCAGAACAGTGCATAAAAGAAATAGTCATTAGATTATAGGCCCTCATGACATGCAGCTGTTCTGCACAGGTGCATAAAAATTAAAATGCTCATTCACTTCATTTCCTTTGACACCCTAAGAAAGTACTGCTTTATCCTAAGATTAAGTTAATGCATTATATCCAGCCACAGAAAAATAAACATTAAGAGGTAAGATCTGAAATCTGCACCTTACATTAGCAGTAATAAGTTCAACTGCCATTTTTCTGAGGACACTACCATTGGTAATCAATGGTCTTTCTGCTCCATTAACTTTGAATTGTTAATTAGCATCAATGTAGTAACACACATGAGGATCACCAGCAAAACCTTGCACAGAAAATAGTTAAGTATCAGATAGGGGGACTTTGTGACTGATAACTTTGCAAATAATATTTTTGGAGTCATTTGGAAAATATGAACAAAAGTATGAAATGTTTACATTCATATCATGTATAAATATTAGGTACAGGATGTAGGCATGGGTGAGGGAATGAAAACAGGATAAACTCAAAGACCAAGTGACTAAAATGAGATATACTGACAGAAAATCAGTGTGACAACTTGTCAAAAAGATACATTTCCGTATTCTCATTACTGATCCATTTTTGTGAGGTCAGTGTTAAACTCCTGCCCCATTTGTGAGTTCTGTGCCTTTAACTACAGTCACACTTAAAACACCCCATAAAACGAAGAATACGAAGTGATCTCGCAAACTACAGCAAATTTTGTTTAATGGTGCTTTAGGTGACAGAGTTTATGTCCGAAGCTGTTGGTATTTATTTCAAGTATCCTATTCACAGGTTCAAAGGTTGCCGTTAAAACCTCTGGGTTTTTCCGTTTCCTGCTTTCCTGCCTTTGGTGTTGTGTTGTGTTGTGTTGTGTTGTTGCGTGTTCTTCCACCTGCTGTGTGTTTTAAGCTTTCCTGTGGCTCTAAGACTCTGATCACAATGGACCTGTGAAGCCTGTGTCAGGATGTCCCAGACAGCTTTTAGTTGTTGTTGAAAAATCAACCAACAGGATGTCAACACTGTTTTTTTTTAGTCTTTTAAGTGCTCATAGTTACATCAGAACAGCATTATTTTTTTAAATTTCACCTAACCCACTTTTTTACTTTATATTTCGTGTGCCCAGTATTAAGTGGGATCAGAAACTTCTTAATCTTACATTGCATAAAGGGGGGCACAGACAAAGCTGTCAGCATTTACCAAATGGGGAGAATCTAAGATTAACCCCATTTGTGTTAAATACATGAGGAGGAATGTGAGAGCAGACAATTATGTATGTTGAGGCATTTTTAAAGCTATTTTGTGGTAATATGTAGTATACGCTTAATCTCAACAACACATTTTCTAAACAATAAAAAAACAATACTATCTGGAGTATGTACTATACACTATACTATAGAACTGTATATTACTATAACTGCAATATATTATTTTAATAGAAATAGAGATACAAGATTGTAATCAGAGATGGATGGAGTATTTATTCTTTTAATTAAAACAATCATTTTGACAACAAATTTGAAAACAATCAGGTTTGAGAGAGCGAAAGAGGGAGAGAGGGAGAATAACCCTAACCCAGAAACTTGTTTTGTGTGTGAAGGTCTTGTTAATGGGATGACTATAGTGCAGTGTAGCATGGACATGACAAGCTAGAAAAATGTTGAAAGATATAACTTTCTGTACTTCAAATAACATCTTAATTAAATAATTTTAAACATTGTATTGGGACAGAATATTTAATCATTGACAAAATTACAAACAAGCACTTAAGGTATTATTTTACTAATGAGATAAACAATGAATTAACACTCCTTCTTTATGCTGAGATGTTGCTTTTAAATTAAGTGCTAAGTGACCTGTTTCTCTCCTCTGAGATGAATCAAGCACACTGCCTCTAGCTAATCTCCACTTCAGTATCTCCATCCACTAATCCTGACTGGCGCAGGAATCGTCACAATATACAGTGCTTTAGCTTAAAGACAAGATAGTGTACTATCCCTGTTTCACCCACGCTCCGCCCTGTCCCATAGGGAATCCCCAGTATAGGAGGAGCGGGGTGTGTTCCTGTCTCCCTGGTGCTGTTGCCAGGCAGTTTGCATTCAGATGAATTAGTCAGCTCTCTTGTTTGAAAGCCTCTTAAGCAGTATCTTCTTAAGCTGGTGTTGACCATAAAGCCACGTGGTGGAGAAGGCCATGGTGCTGTGATGCTGCCGCATGGCTCTGCACTAGGTGGGGTGCCTCCTTTAGTAAATAGATCTAATTGAATGATGGGATCTCTTAAGTGTTGCTGTAGGATACTGCAAGTGCACAGGCTTGTTAAAGAAGTGCTGGTTACTTAATCCTGTTACCAAGAAATTGTGAGGGATAAAACGGTATGTATATATACATTATTTGCATGTGAACAGAATTATTGAGTAAGTGGGACACATACCTGATATAGATGAGATTAAAAAAAGTGTATGAAAGGCTTAGTATACAACAAATCATCATTAACAAAACTAAGTGTCTAAAGCAGGTCTCAGTTTCAAAAAGGTTGGTGACCCCTGGTCTAAAGCAATGTACAATGGTGCCTCGAGCTAAATACTAATGCCACGATGCTAAAATGCTTATGATGACAATGCTAACATGCTGATGTTTAATGGGTATGATGTTTACTATGTTCACCATCTTAGTTTAGTGTGTGTTAGCATGTTAACATTTGCTAATTAGCACTAAACACAAAGTACAGCTGAGGCTGATGGCAGTTTTTTTTGTTATGCAGGTACTAATGTATTGAAAAGATTTGACCTGATAAAGGTACTAGTTAAAGGAACTTTTTTACAATTCATTCTGGAAGGGGGAGATGAATGTCTGTAGCAAACTAAATGGCAATCCATCCAATGGTTGTTGAGACAATTAATTCAAAACCACAAATGGCGCTAAAGGAAATGTCAAAAGACCTCATCCTCTGTGCGTTGCACCACACTGACTCCAGCCCATATATTTATTTAAATTTACAGAGACAATAATACATCCAACCTATCAGGTACGCCAAAAATATCTAACAATGAGTAGTTGTAAGTTATACTACATGGAAGGAAACAAATGGCCATGAATATCTAGAAAATTTCATGGCAATCCGTTAAATAGTTGAGGTATTTTCATCTGGATCAAAGTGGTGGAAAAGACTGACAGAACGACATTGCAGCCACTAGATAGAAATTGTATGACTGCAATCTATTTATACACAGCGAGAGGTTTAAAATGTAGCACTGGTACTGAGTAAAAACTGTCTATTGTTTGCCAGAATTAATGCTTTATCTTCCAAGTCACTGGAGTAAGTGTTACAGCCATATGGGATAGCAGATGCCCATTGTACCTCACAGGAGCTTGCATTCGCTGAACCAAGTGACTGGGCTAGATCACAGTCTCTAGTCCTCTCATAACCCTCTCCTGAAATCCCTCTCTAGTCATAAGTCTTCTTCGAGTTAAAGAATGTTGCTCAAAGTTTTGACAATTGTTCCTCTGTATCCAATCATCCTGGAAAAAATCCTAGGCCTGCTGAAAACTTTTTTTTTCATGTTTGCCCTAAATTCAGAATGCTGAAGACGTTGCATTAAAAATTAAGACATGCATCTTTTTTTGCTTTCTTTGAGGCATGGCACATACTAATATCCCGTAGTGTTTAATGATGTTCGGAGAAGCTAATGATCGAGTCCTTATGGGCCTGTTGGGTAGATGAAAGCCCTCGATGGAATCTGATCTGTTTCCAAGTAGTTCAGAGCAGTGTTTTGTGCATGCATTGTAATGAGCTGAACTTGCATTTTCTCAAAACTGTTGATGCTGCACATAACTCGCAGTCTCACAAGGATAGTGGAGCAGCAGTTGTTGTTCTTAGTCAATCTGTTGTCTTAAGTAATTGCTACATTTACAAGAAACATTAAAGATTATGTGATAATTCAGAAATAATTACATACAACAAGTCTACAGGCATGCTAGCTGCTCTGTGAGGCTGTACTTAGACACTAAATACCATCATTAACATGCTGACAATGCTCCCAATGACAATGGTGACATGCTGATTTTTAGCAGGAATAATGTTTACCATGTTCACCATCATAGTGAACAAAATAATTTTATAAATTTTCAGTAATGATGGTTATAATCAAAAGTATTAGACAAAGTAAACTTTTGACCTGATGGCACTGCCAAATTTAATGGCACTTCTTATAGTAGTTGCTGAGATGTTTCAGACCAAAGGGATGGACCGACTAACTTACAGAATGACACACTGACATTGGCAATCACTAGGGCCCAGCAAGTTTATTTTACCAGATACGTGAATAAGTTAATTTTACCTCTTGGTGGCACTAGAGTCCTTAGGTGGCGCTAGAAGAAAAGTTAGTCATCAGGATTCATCCTTTGGGGAACATGGAAATCTGTACAGATTTCATGGCAATCCATCCAATAGTTGTTGAGATATTTCAGTCCGGATCAAAGTGGTGGACCAACTGGCTGACTAACATTATTATGTATTATATCCTCTGCATTATAACCATGGGGTAGACACTGTTTTCTGTATAATGACATATGTGTTTTTTTTTCTTTCCAGGTTATTCTGCAGCTCCATGTAAAATTCTACCCTCTGCTTCAAGTTCAGACCATTCCACAAGACTGAAAGACCTAATCAGCAAAAAGTCTGGTTGATGACTGTAACACACTCTCTCCAAAAGTCATCTGGCCCTCCTCCTGTCCCTCCCCAACATGGCTAGGCGGAGGTTAGACTGCTTTCTTCAAGGCCAGGTGTTTGCTGGTCTGATCCTGGTATCAATAGGACTATCCTTCGTCCAGAGCAATGATTGCCCCCAGCTGTGTGTATGCGAGATTCGGCCCTGGTTTACCCCCCAGTCTACCTACAGAGAAGCAATCACTGTGGACTGCAATGACCTTCGCTTAACACGCATCCCAGGGAACCTCTCCAGTGACACTCAGGTTCTCCTTCTACAAAGCAACTACATTGCTAGGACCAGCGAGGAACTGGAGCAGCTCTTCAACCTGACTGAGCTGGACTTGTCCCAGAACAACTTTAGTAACATTCGGGATGTTGGCCTTAACAATATGTCCCAGCTCACCACGCTTCATCTGGAGGAGAACCAGATCATGGAAATGCCCGATTACTGTCTGCAGGACCTAAGCAACCTGCAAGAGCTCTACATAAACCACAATCAGATCAACACCATCTCCGCCAATGCCTTCTCTGGCCTACACAGCTTGCTCAGGCTTCACCTTAACTCCAACAAGCTCAAGACCATCAACAGCCAGTGGTTTGAATCTACGCCCAATCTAGAGATCCTCATGATTGGGGAGAACCCTGTTGTTGGAATAATGGACTTTAATTTCAAGCCACTGGGTAATCTTAGAAGCCTGGTTTTGGCTGGAATGGATTTGACAGACATCCCTGGAAATGCCTTTGTGGGACTTGACAATCTTGAGAGTCTCTCTTTCTATGACAATAAGCTGGTCCGAGTTCCTCAGAGGGCACTTCAGAAACTACCTAACCTCAAGTTCCTGGATTTGAACAAAAACCCAGTGCACAAGATTGAGGAAGGAGATTTCAAGAACATGTTGAGACTGAAGGAGCTGGGTGTAAACAACATGGGAGAGCTGGTTTCTATTGACCGGTACGCTCTAGACAACCTTCCTGAGCTCACAAAGCTAGAGGCTACAAACAACCCCAAATTCTCCTACATTAATCGTCAGGCCTTTCGTGATGTCCCAGCCTTGGAAAGTCTTATGCTGAACAACAATGCCCTAAATGCCCTCTATCAGTCCACTGTGGACTCTCTCCCCAATTTACGAGAGATCAGCATCCACAGCAATCCTCTGCGCTGTGACTGTGTCATCCAGTGGATGAGCTCCAATAAAACCACCGTCCGTTTTATGGAACCTTTGTCCATGTTTTGTGCTATGCCAACAGAAGTAAGGGGTATGCATGTGCGGGAGGTTCTGCAAAATAATTTAGCAAACCAGTGCCTGCCCATGATTTCCCATGATACTTTCCCAAGTCACCTCAACCTTGACATTGGTATGACAGTGGACTTGGACTGCAGAGCTATGTCCCAGCCTGAGCCTGAAATCTACTGGGTGACACCAATGGGGAACAAGGTAATGATGGACACCCTGTCTGACAAGTACAGCCTCAGCAGTGAAGGGACATTGAGAATTTCTCATATCCAAGTAGAAGACTCTGGCAGATACACCTGTGTGGCTCAAAATTCAGAGGGAGCTGACACAAGAGTGACAGCTATACGGGTGAACGGAACTCTGTTAGACAGCACTCAGCTTATGAAGATCTACGTCAAACAAACAGAATCTCACTCTATCCTAGTCTCTTGGAAAATAAACTCCAATGTAATGACCTCTAACCTCAAGTGGTCATCTGCCACCATGAAAATAGACAACCCACATATTACTTACACTGCCAGGGTACCTGTGGATGTCCACGAGTACAATCTTACGCATTTACAACCAGCAACTGAATACGAGGTGTGCCTCACAGTCTCTAACATCCACCAACAAACGCAGAAGTCGTGCGTCAATGTGACGACGAAGCAAGCAACCTTCACTGTGGAAATATCTGACCAAGGGACCAACACTGCTCTTGCAGCAGTCATGGGAACAATGTTTGCAATCATCAGTCTGGCCTCTCTGGGAGTGTACATTGCCAAGAGGTGGAAGAGGAAAAACTATCACCATTCTCTGAAAAAGTACATGCAGAAAACCTCATCAATACCGCTAAATGAGTTGTACCCTCCTCTCATTAACTTGTGGGAGGCAGACAGTGAGAAAGAGAAAGAGGGCTCATCCGAGACCAAACCCAGTCAGGTGGACACCACACGCAGCTATTACATGTGGTGAGAGCTACTATCCAGTGGGAGATAACATAGACATTTTTCTTTCAGAAGCACAAATATACATATTTGCTTCTTTGTGTAAAAGTGAACTACGTAATTTTTTCTTTCATGTTTCTGATTTGTTTCCTTCGGTTCTCTCAGACTTGCTCTTTAAAGCGAATGATGAACCAAGATTTTCAGATCTTTAGTTTAGCATATTGCCTTTTTACCTCTCGCCCATTTTGACACACAATATGGCAGCTTTGTTTAGCTTCCTGGACTTAGTAGTCGCTGTGCTTTATTTTTAGTACTTGTTTTGATGAACACAGCATGAGCATTGTCACGGATTCAGCATATGCGAGCAAAGGAAAAGCTGTAATCCAACTTGTTTTTGAAATGTTTCTCTGGCAGAACTGTTAGAGACTGCCATTTTTCTTTCTCTTGTAAAACAGTTTCACTGTTGACTGTTGTGCACTGAAATATATATACTAATTTGTCTATCAACTCAAATATATGCTGACAAAGTACGTTTAGACTTGATATACCGTCTATTGAATATTGTTAGCAATTCCTCTGTAATGTTGTATCAGCTATGATTTAATTTACTTTTTGTACATTAAATAACAGTATGTTTGATTTAGACTTTACGTTTGCAGAACAGCTACTGTAAACCAGCAATAGAAATATGAATGTTATACACTAGGTGAATAGATGTAAGGCTTTTTAAATTTCTTAAATATTTCTTTTCCTATTTTGCTAGAATATGTCTACAATCACTGGTTTTGTTGTGGTTTACACACACAAACATGTTGTTTATTGAGGAGCAAGTTAAATAAAATCTTCTTTCCTCTTATTTTTTAAACCATGATTTCAACACCAAGTGTCATTTTTATAAATAGTATACACTGTATAGTTAATTGTGTATACTGTATATTTACCAAAAAACAGATATTTCTGGTTAAACGTAAAGCTTTAAAGACTTAGATTGTTGTTGCTGGGGGAAATCCTCTCATATTAATGTCTTACATTAGGATTTTATCAAGTTCACTGTGATCCACGTTGCTGTAGGTGTTAGGTTACAGCCTAAATGTTGATGACAGAATGGAAGATGCAGACTGCAGTGTGTTTGCCTCTGCAAAGCAATTATCAGAGAACAATTTAAATTTTCGTCCCGGTACAATATAATTAGTGAGCAATATGCCTCAGAGAACATACAGTAACTTCAAAAACAAAGACATTAATCACTCAAAATCAAGACCGGATATTGTGCCTGCATTATTTGTTCATCATCTGTTTTATTATACCAGACATACCACTGCATCTCCAAATCTTTAGAAAAGAAGCAACATAGGGGGTGTAATGCAGCTGAGACATGATCGAAGGCGATGGTGATTATGGATAATGGATAGTCACAGCAAGTTCAGACTGCAGCATTTGGCACTAAGCAACCCTTCTGTAATCTGCCAAATATTTAATATTCTCAGCATTTTCTACTCTATGTGTTTTACAGCATGTCTGAGACTGGAAGTGATTCATCATTGTGTCAATCTGTTAGATTTCCATTTGATAAAACATTGTAGGTAGATTTCCTCCATCTCTTTCAGTAAAATGACACAAAACTAGGGAGACAGTAATATGCTGAGTTACTTGCAACCCATCAGTGTCTCTGCAAGGTCCATGACTCCACCACAATGCAAATCCCAATCTCAGAGCCTGGAAAAGTGGATCTCCAGTGGGAGCCGAGAAGCTCTGTTTGTTACTGATGTTGACTGACAGCTCTGGGCTTTGTGGTGCAATCAAACGATCTCTGTTTATCCTCCCCTGACAACATGCTCATTCTTTTGCATGCTTTCTCCTGTGAAGTATCCATAACAGGTCTATAAACAGTTAATGAATGATTAGCAATATAACATAATTGTAAACACATTCATAAAAAAAACGTTTTATTTTTATTAATTAAGTATTTATTTATTGAATACGTCTTCACTCTCATGATAACTGAACAAACTCCAACCGCTGAAAGCTCCAGAAGAAATGAAGAAAGTGGACCTTGAGTAATGTTTTTTTCTTCTATACGCATTTATAAACAGTTTAAAAAAAGTGTCCTGAGATAACTT
>NW_023339740.1:5751396-5753140 GCF_004916995.1 Morone saxatilis | reverse complement strand
ATTGAATTGAATTGAATTTAAACCCAAACTTACAACTTGTTGACACATTGTAAACACTGAAAAATATCTGCTTAAATTACATTATAGTGTCTTATAAATTCTTACAAATCACTTATAAAGGCATACTAGGGGGTTAAAATAAAGTGTCACTGATATATATTAATTATCCCATTATATAATGTTATATAACACTTTTTGACACTGCTGCTTTTCTTCTTGTATAGAGATGTCAGGAGATGCTGCAAGAATAATGTCAGTGAATGTCATGGACCCTTTAGAGAGACCTGTGTTCTGTGCTGAGAATGATGGACAGAGGAGGGCAAAGCAGCAGTAGTCTGGCATTTGTTAAACCTGCACATTGAAATTTGCGACTTTGAAAAATCCGCTGCCGTCCTTTTATCTGCACAGAACGGACGAGCCTTTATGCTGTCTCAGTGGGTAGCCTAGTAACAGACCGGAAATCAGCTCATTGGGACAGCTATCAATGAAAGCTTTTCAAAGCGTGTGCTGGAGCCTGCACCGTGTCCCATCCCAGTGGCCTGTTTCCATGACAACCCCTCCCTCCATCCACCTGCAGGGTGCTGGCAGCCAAGTGAGAGAAGTCCCCAGAGCCTGAAATACCACTGACAAGGTCAACACCCCGCAGGTGGGAAACCTCTAAAACATCATGTACGCTTTCAAAGGTGTGGAGCGAGAAAAGCTCTATCGTTGCACTGAAGGTGAAGCAGAATGCACACAGGGCTCTTCAGCTGGGCTTCATTCTTCTTTGTCTTCTGTCATGCTTCAGGTTAACTATAAGCCTGCAGCTGAAGACAGGATGAATACTGTACAAAAAACAAAATGTCATTGTGCAAAAATTTACACAGTTGTTACAATCAGAGCCACTGTTTTATCTGAATTTCCAGGCTTAGTGTAGGTCTAATTATTTATTCTGAATTATCTCAACTGACAGAAATGGGACAATCTCAAAAATATTGCAAACAGAGGTCAGCTTTTAATTATGCAAAACCCCATATCAAGTTTCATTCTAGTAGGTTTGTAAGCTGAAGGCATGTTGATGTGGTGTTTGGGTTAGGGTTGTGACCTGTGTGTTTCTGGCCTCAGCTCTCTGCTTTGATAGGTGCTCTGTGGATTTTTCTGCTGAATTCCTACGTACCCGCTGCAGTCGCTGAGAAAAATTAATCAGAATTTAATCTTTGTCCAGTGAGAAGGCAGGAGGTGAGTCTGAGCCAGAACCTCAAGCTCTCCATCCACTTAAAGCTTGCAGAGAGAGTCGAGAATAAGCCAAAGAGAGGAAGAAGAAATTGAGCTTTGAGCACAGCAGAGTGAATTCAAATGAAAGCCCACTGTTAACCTCAATACCCTGCTCCTCTACCCCTGATGCTGTCACAGTGTGAAGTTTCTAATATGTTTCTTATTGACCATTCTTAAGCCCCACCCTCCCTTAGTTATTGCTGCTATGCTTGCCAAGCTTTCTGTTCTCAAACAGCACCGTAGTTTACAATGATAATTGGTGCAGATTTACTACTCAGATTCTTTTAATTATTATTTCTAAAGCAATAGGTCCTTTGTTTTTTAAGTATTTCTATCCAGCAGCTAATTTCAGCTGTTACTAGCTCATTAAGCTAACATCAGCTTTGTTAAAAACACAGTGTCTGCCTGACATGTTAATGTTTCTAAAAATGGGAATCTGATAAAATGTGTCTTAAATATGCACTTGATGACTATATATATATATATATAT
>NW_023339740.1:5735252-5751296 GCF_004916995.1 Morone saxatilis | reverse complement strand
TAGAGCCGGATCGTTCGCGACCGATCTATCACTAATTGGAA
This sequence comes from Morone saxatilis, assembly GCF_004916995.1. NCBI lineage: Eukaryota > Metazoa > Chordata > Actinopteri > Moronidae > Morone > Morone saxatilis. The sequence goes on along the minus strand of NW_023339740.1, from coordinate 5,751,255 downwards.
TGAATTTGCTTTTTCCCCCAAGACGTGCTTAACGTAGGATGTACCTAAATGACTGAATAGGTTGATTGACAATGAGTCCCAAAATGACATATGGCTAATGGTGAGTACCAGCAACAGGTGTACCAGACCTAAAGGTCATACACAGTTTGGTTAGGTCTAAGCACCAAAACCATGTGCTTTGTGCCACTTGCTAATGTTATGTCAACATGCTAATGTGCTCACAATGACGATGTTAATTATCATCCTTTTATGTGCTTGCTTGTTAAAAGTTTCTAGTTAGCACTAAACACAAAGTACAGCTTAGCCTGCATTTGGTCGAGGCTTTGGTTAGGTATTTGGTGCAGTACCAGTTATCAGAGTAGTTGGACACATCAAAATTGTGACTTGGATGGATATGCCGCCGCTAAATGAAAAGTGAAGCGATCACCAAAATGATTGCAATTCAATCTCTTGTGACCAAGACTTTCTGTAGGCCTACAAACAATTTTTTTTGTAAATAGTTGTTATAATATTTGGTTTTAAATGGTGGACTAACCAACCCAATAACATTGCAATTCTGAAAGCACCACCGCTAGCATGGCTAACCAAAAAAGAAACAACTTTAAATACTAAAACAGCTGGTGTGAGCCAAACCACTCACAACAGCAGGCAAAGATGGAAGGAGACAACACAAGTTCACAAAATAAAACATCCACACTCTTGACTGTCACCCATGTGCTTTTCCTTCAGTTAAAGGACTCTTCTTACATGCATCTTTTCATTGACTCTCAAATCTTCCAACATAGATGCAGGAGAGATGAAAATAAGATGTATTTACTAGAGTATTTACTGAATGGCACATCTTTGTTTCAGTCATGGCACAGATGACGCACAGCTTGTAGGCTTTCAGTCATTGTTTGCTCTTATTTTTCTATTGTTGACTTTACATCTCTCAGGTGACTAAGAAAATTCCTTGCTATAAGGGAATATAATGGCTTGCATGTATATACATTTATGTGCTGCTCCTATACCCATTATACATCTATTGCTTGTCACATAATATTGGCAGCTATAAATGCTCTAAATATAATCTATACTTACTTTGTGAAACACTGTGGATCCATCCTTTTCACGTTATAAAATGTAAGTGGACTGTCACTTTACTTGAGTGAAACAAAATGAAGTTACATAATCCATCTGTAGGCACCCACCTTTAATTGATGTTACAGTATTTGCATTTCAGTTCTTGTCTTTGTTATCTGAAGGTTACCGTCCATTTGGAGATTGGATTTTCTTGTGCAAATGAAGCTTCAGCTCATTAAGCTTCTTCACAGGCAGATAGGAGCACAAAAAGGATTTTATTTAAGCTCAAAGCATTATTACGACTCTGTACTCTCTTTAGTCTATGTCTGTGGCGCTATATAATATATAAAAATATAGGCCACATTTTTGGAGCAGACCTTGTGTCTTATTCAATGGCCCTCTACCATCCAAAACCAATCTGACAACTTTGAAAGTCCTTAAAAATCAATAAACCATCTCTTCTGCAGCTTCCTTTTAATAAGAACATTTCAGTCTGCTCTTCCACACACTGAATGTTGTCGCCACTTGATAGGAAGAAGAGGAGATCCATACGCTCCCTTCTGCCTCGTCTTGCTGCCATGTCTTTCTCAGCAGTTCGCAGGAGTTTTGACTGGGTAAGCGGATGATACGTGAGGATGTCCTAAATCTGACAATTACATCTGGAAATCGAGTCAGGTGTCTGAGCCCATGCACAGGCTATACTTACCATTTAATGGGCAAGATAGAAACAGCCCCTGTCGGGTGTCGAGGGGGAATATTTTTTCAGTCATTTGGTGACATATATGATGTTAGTGGTGACGGTTATGCGGGTCCAACAAAATAAAGACACATTTCATTCATCAAAATTTACATAATTTTGAAAAACAAAACAGTTATTTATTGTTTATAAAAATGAAACAAAGGCATAATCTCATTCATATCTGATCAGTAGAAGTCAGAAACCTGACACTGAAACCAGACTATAAACTGAAGATGAAATTTACATGTGATGTTAGCTGAAGGATTTCAGTGTCCTTCAACCACTGTATCAGCCTTTACTGCATTATTTGGATACTGCCTCATGCTCTGAAATGGTATCCTTGATACCAGTGTAGTTCTTTTCGCTGAAATCCATCAAGTCATAGCCACTATGGATCCTTTTATATATATTACACATATCTAGTTACTGTCAGGCTTTCAATCAGATGGACTTGGTTAGATTATTGTCCACCAGGGATGTGTCAAAAGATGAATCACCACTGGTTTAGGAGTTGTCTTTTTCCTTTGTTGTGACCATATAGAGTTGCTGATTCTATAAGGCAAATTGAGCCAATCAAATACCAAAGTCATTCAAAGTCCTGCTATATTAATGAAAACATCAAGCAGACTTGCTGACGAGTACCAGAGCATGTTTGATATTGCTTTTGTATCTAAAGAGATTCTGTAATGTTATTTCAAATCACTATACACAGGAAATAGCACTCTTTCCATCAGCAGTAGTTTGGTGTGAATGTAAATGCCACAGCACTACTCTTTTCCAGCAGTTATGGCTTGCCATGCAATTATGCGCTGCTTACTGTACACTCACGCTTGAACAGAAAAGTCCAGCAATGTTTAACAAGCAATAAACAACCACCTGCAGAACTACTACTCCTCTATCCACAGAGCACTGGAATGTGGGGGAGGGGATTTTATCCGGTAGCCATGCCAACCACATATATCCAGGTATATATATTGGCATATCCAAAGTAAATGACGTATACAGTTTTTACCAGCATAAGCAAGACACATAATGATATTGCAGTATGTACCATACATCCATGAGTGCACACATTTAGTATGATAATGTGAGTTATCTGAAAGGCTGCTGAAATGTGTGCAAAACAGAGAAATCCACTAGTGAAAGTTAAACATTAATCCTCTCAAGCATTAAATTCATGAGGTTTGTTGCTTGGATCGCCTCTCCACAAGCACTCATGTTCGCTAATGAACCTGTGCTGCACAAGTCACAGGCATTAACTTAACCTGTGTGTGCCGCTTCGTCCCTCGAGCAGTCTGGTTGGACTTCTAATCCTAACCCTAACCCTCTGTGCAGAATGGTGCATTTAAGAGTCAAACAGACCAACTGACTGCCTAATTACTACTAGCCCACTGCCACCACATCCAAAAGAATAATAAAAATACAGATTGGACTACTTCATTGGCTTTTTTAGGTTTTCAACTGCAGTGTCGCCTTGCAGTATTAAAAGCAACCTGGGATAAAGAAACATATCCTATATCTTGTTTTTAGCCTCTCTCTTTGTTATAGAAACCACAGTTAATGAGTCCGTTAAATGCCACCATTTGAGCATGAAATTAATGCTGTAGGTTACCAGGGAATTAATTACAAGTGCAAGTGCATGTTACAGTTGGTTTACCTTTATTTATTATTTATTTTGGTCTCAAGCAAGTCATTATTGACTTTTGGGTGATGGTGAGAAAAACATTTTTAACTAAACTTTTTTTAACTGGTTGTGCAGCAGACAATAATTCTTTATGGATACTCTTATTGGTTCATTTTCATAAAATAATGGCTTTTAAAATAAATAATTTAAAAATAAAATAATTTATTCAGACCAAGATTAGAACTATTTTAATAATATAATTGGCTTTTTACTTAAGGAGGTTTTACTGTACTTACTTAAAGTGCAGTTGTCATCATCTGTTAGTCCACACCAGTCAGAATAACTGACACTTACAATGATGTAAAATCATACGTATACCTATTTGACAAACTGATCAATAGTTTTAAAAGGTCTGTTGGCCCTCCTCAACCTTTGCTATTAGTCAAAATTTTAACTGTATAATTACATTTTATTAAACTTCCACATTCTCAAACTCTGTGCTCGTCACTGGCCATGATCAGACATGTTAAAGTAGAATGTAGAATTAATCCTCCACAGTGCTGGAATAGTTTAGAATGAACTAAGACAAGATGAATGGACCTCATATGTGAGTGACAAAGTGAATGACTTCCATTCTTTTTTCATGAGGCATATGGGATCAATCTAAGAAAAGTCACTTTTATATTTATAATCAGAAGGCTTTCAGGTATGTAAGTAAGAATGAGAGATAAGGCTGATGCATGAAAATTAATCTCATTTGGAATTCCTCATGGCTTCTGTCCTATTGATATGCCATACCACAGCTCTGGATCTAAGTCTACAACACTCAAGTGTGGTTCAACATCCCCATGCTGTTGTATTGATCATTTATTTTCTCTTGTGCTCTGCCAAGATTAGCATCAATATTGCCTTTCTCTAACACACTAATGTTAGACAGTGTAGTATCCAATCAGTTTGAGAAGTCATCAAATGGTATAATAGATGAAGCTTATGTTTGCGGCAGATCAGTACATGTATCAGATTTGTAAGGGAAGCTCTGATGGGATGTTTATCACCTTATTGTTTCTATTTATTTTTATTCAATCGACAACATGTACGCCATGTCTAACAAAGTGGTCAGATGCAGCTGAAAGCACACTGTGCTACTAGACACAGTTTTTAAATGTAAGAGATAAAGTGGAGTAAAGTAGAGGGCATTGAGGTTGCCTCCTTACCTATCCCCTACTGTGTTCCCACATACAGCTGCTGGTGCTTACATTACACTGAATGCTATCATTACCTCTGACTATATCCCAAACAAGTGAAGCCAACAGGTGTCAGAGCTGCTGCTGTTTGTCCCCTGATGTGTCTGACTGAGTACAGCTGTGCGTCCACCTCCACAGATACAAATACAAAGTTAAAGATAAAAAGTATTTAACCTGCTTCAACTTCACATTGTAATTTTGTAAAATACTCAGTCAGTGTTTTTTTTGACAGTGATAAAAGGCTTTAAAAATAATTTCAATTACGTACAATTTTAAGAAAAAAGATTGCATTGATAGTTATTCACCTCATTCAGTCAACCTTTTTCAAAAAATGTGAACAGGTCTGTATCACCTTTGCACATCTGAACACTATTTCCATGTTCGTCTTTGCAGTGCTTCTAGTGGGGATTGTAAGTGAAGTGCAGTTTTCAAGTCCTGCCACAAATGTTTGAGTGAATGGGTTTCTGGACGCCAACCTGGCAACTCTAGGACATTAAAATTGATGTTTTGAAGCCATTGTAGCTTTGGCTTTGTGTTTGGGGTCGATATCCCGTTGGAAGATCTTTTCCCAGATCTCCTGCTGACTGCAACATGTTGTTTCTGTAGTTTGTTGCAGCCGTTTTACCCTTTAGGAGCCTTCAACTTTACATTGCATTTATATTCAAATGATCAGGTCAGAATGCTCATTTTCCCATTTGATTTCTGTGTCAAACATGCTTTCTGGAAAAAAAGTGCCACTGTCATATGACTTGTTCTTATTCCTATTCTTTTGTCACTGTGACAGACACCACTGACTGGTGAAGCAACAGTTGTTGTCTACCCACTGTTCCCTTCATAATTGCTACAGAACTCTTTGTAGTCTCCTTGATTAGTGTCTTTGTCTCACAAAAAATTGATTTTTGCATGGAACAAGGACTGTCGATTTTGTCCCCTATCTCTTAGGAAGGAATCTCTTTTTGGCCAGTGTGGACAGGATGAATAATTACAGCAAACACATAATTTGAATTTACCCTGTAATGCCTTACATGTAAAATATAAACCAAATGTATCAGGTAAGGATAAATTACCATCAAGCATGCTTTTCCTCTGTGCTGGCCTTGAACTAGTTAATGCACAAGTAATAAAATGTAACTCCCAAGCCATCTGCATGTGCATTATTATGCACAATATTGCAGGGGCAGCCTAAAATGGATTGGACTGGATGGACGCCGGGATTCGGATCCAAAACTCTGCTTTCTCTTTACAGATTTCTGGCATCCACGTTGACATTGGCATTATCTACTGTGACAGAGCTACACAATTGATTCATGGATTGTGTTGAGCTGTAAGTACTCCATCCATTTTCCTAAAAATATCTTCAGCAGTGCAGCAGTCAGTCAGACCCTTGTCAAGAAATCTGTGGATCACACCTTTGTTTAAAGGCCTTTACCCTCTCAGTTTAAGCCTGAGAGGGTTCATCTTCCATACAAGTACACACATTAGCAAAATATTGTTTGCCATGTGTTTCAAAAGTGCCACTGAGCCCCTGTGCCTCATATTACATGTTGACTAGATATAATTGGAGCAGTCAGCAGACAACTGCTCTACATGTACTACCACACTTAGCTGTATCACCTGTTGGCCCCTGTTAGTGACTAGCAAGAAGGGCCAGCTGATTCCTTGCCAACTGATCCATTAGATAGGAGGCTGCACATTTAATTATCATTTTTTCGGCATAAGGAGTATTTGTCAGAAATCGCTGAGTCTGGAAAACACTACTTGAAGAGAGGGCCAAGGTGATCTGAGAAGGTTAATTACAACAACCACACTGCAAATAATATATAGACTGATGTGCAACTTGTTACACATTACACATTTCCTTTTCACCTTCATTCATGCTTTCTGAAATACATAGTATGTTCATGTCTTTTCACACCATGTATTCATGTCATACAGCATCATCAGGTTTGGCTATGTCCCTAAAAATAGTAGTTAGCTAGTAACTAAACACTAGTTAGCAGAACTATCTCTTTAAAATATGATTGTCCAAGCCTACAACTTAATAGTCTTAAGGTTTCGCTTCTACTTATATCTTCCTATCTACTACTCCTATATTAATCTTCAGCTGGTGAGGATGCTGACTTTTTGCCTTGGACATGGTCATGTGTGTAAGCCATCAAAATGTATAAGACCCCTTTTACAGAGTTTTGTGTTTTTGTCTGAAACCAAGAATTCAGAATTTTGAACTTTGAATCTGCTATGATCTGTTATCATTGTAAACTAGGGTTGCCACCACAGTTGGGAGGGTTACTTTAAAATGTAATCCGATACAATTACTAATTACCTGTTAAAAAATGTAATCAGTAACCTAATCCAAGTATCACAATATTAAAGTAATGTAACTTTTAGATTAACTCAACACCAAATATGCAAAGAAAGAGAAAAGAAATGTTAACAAGAAGTATATGCAAGTGTATTCTATAGGACAAGAGAACAACCTTAGAAAAGAAAAACTAAAGGAAATTAAAAGATTTGTTGTGTATTTTTGTAAGTGTATTTTTAAAGAAAAACTGATAAAATTGTAATCCTGCAAAATAAAAGTGTAACTGTAATCTGATTACGTCTTTTTTCTGTCTAGTCTACTAGATTACAGTGTCCTTTTTTATGCCCTGATTACGTAACTCAGTTACATGTAATCCTTTAGACCCCAAGCCTGGTTGCCAAACCATCCCATAACAACACAGGATCATCCGGTATTGAAAAATAAAATGCACTATCCCTTACTGAATGGGACACGGTTTGCCCCTTATTTCAATGCACACGTTTGACAAGATATGAGAAATAATAAAACCAAATGAATAAAGAAAAGTATTAAATCAGAATTTGTGGAAATGAATGACACTTCTAATGACAGACATGTAGTTGTTTGTCATTCAGCGTCATTGTTGGCCTGGTTACGGAGCATCTGACATTGATCTTTAACAATTGTTGACGCCAATACCTCCAGCTCAAGTCCACCCATAAAAAGAAAGAGGCTGACTTAATACAGATCTGAATGGCATACAGACCACAACTGGATCAGTCCTGTCAGTAGGAATGAGTACAAAGCATACTGAAGCAACATTAAGCAGAAAACTACTATGTCCAAGCAGCCCAAGGCAGTGGCCACATAGTGGAGGTGGTGTGGTTTACACTCAGCTGCAGGAGAGAGAGAGGTGTGGGGAAGGTTTGTGAGAGCAGGGCCAGGTGAGTTGATGATCTCAGCTGGTACTCATTGAGTAATTACACTCACCTCGCTTAATGCAGTAGTGTGCTGGACCTGAATTGGCCCACACACACAACAGAGATGACGACTGGAGAAAATCGTCATAGACTTTTGAAGCGGGCTATAGAGGCCTCATATCAGCCAGAAAGCTGAGTTCAGTGTTATCAGTGTGTGCAGCTGACAAAAGAATAAAGTTGTGTTGATTATTAACCTGTGATTTAAAAAAAAAAAAAGGCTTAATTACATTCACTGTGATACAAATTTGAAACATGATCAATCCCCACTCCTTAACTTCCTGACCTTACCTTCCCTCAAAACTACAATTAGAAATGACTCTACTACAACCTTCATCAGGGCCTAATAGCAGCTCTGATGAATGGACACTATCCCCCAGGCTCTGGAGATAATAAGGAGTCAGACCTATTCCTGGGACTAGCAGCGATCATGAACTCACAGCCCTGTTTCATTTTAATTAAGCGGAGGTCAGGAGCATGAATTATACACTGCTTTATTCATCTTTGCACTCGCTATAAAAGTTTCATGAGAAACTCACGTATGATATTAGTGAAGCATCTGGATCACAGCAGCTTTGGTGTTTTTTTTTTTCTCTCTTTTTGGATGTGTGTCAAATAATCCAATCCAGTCATCCGATATGTGAAATATACATTGTAATAGAGAAATGTCACTGAAACATCCCATGTTTCATAGAATCTCACTACAGATCTGACTCATTATTTATGGCATGCTACTGAATGCGTCCTGGACATGACATATAAACATGTGTTTGTTCTGTTTGTTGACTCATACCGTGGGACAAAAATGCAGAGCACAAAAAAGAAGCATTAAATGGCAGCTAGGTCAGTTACCATAACATAACAAGCTGTTCTTGTTTCTATTTTACGATGCATCTCACACACACAGAGGACCCCCTTATGTTTAACAATTCAGTGTTTTAAACAACTTCAGACTTTGAGAGATGACACATTTGCATGCAATATATATATATGTATATGTACATGGACATGTGGAAGGAGCGACATCAGATGCAGATGAGTATGATGTTTTGTAACCATACTTTCTGGTTCATATGATGTGTTTTTCTGTCAGAGGTTTTTCCATTAAATGTGAAGAGCCACTTGGGATCTTTTCAGTCAAGAGAAATAGATAGAGAATACCAAGCAGGTCAAGCAATTTAATACTTATTTGACTAATTGACAGGACTTGTGTGGTAAAAATGGAATAATTGACTGCATGCTTTTATCATTTCCAGTGTGCTTTGTATGAACCATTGCCTACTAATTTGGAAATCAGTGAATGTTTCTAACCTTGACAGCAGCATCCTCATTTACATCTATACTAATGAGCAAGATTTTCTTTTCTGATGTATGCGAGGAATGAAAAAGTGGTCGTTGTTTTGAATTGAAAACCAGTAAATGCAATCTGTGCAAGTGGCTTCTTATATGAAGAGCAATTTCGTACCTTCGGGGCACTGAATCTTTCAGGAAGAACCATTTAGAGCTTGAACACGTATTATCTTAAAGGTTTAATGAATGGCTTTTTAAACACATAAGTATGAGTACGATGTTCACATACACAATACAAGTCTCTTTTCATCTGTTCATAATTCAGTTTATTCATCAAAATTCGAATTTACAAGAAATGGCGATAATAAACCTTTTGCAGCATGGCGTTTGTCATTTGTCATTTCATTTAAGATTTATAGCAGGTTCAAAATATATGTAGCTTTACATGTTGAACCTTAAAACTAAATCTATTTTGGTCATTATTCCTAACAGTAATTTACAACATTTTAAAGCATTTCATTTCATTAATGTATTTCTATTTAAAAAAAATAAAACCTTAAAATATAAATAAGACCATGGTGAGCTACTCATCACTCAAATTTTATTAAACACATGCACTTCCAGTGAGGTAATAGTTGTAGTGTTCTTCCATCAGGACAAAGCACTGAAAATATGTTAGGAAGCCCTCTTATTACAATATTATTCTCGGGTTGTAAAATAAATCCCTTGTAAATATTGTGTATGCGGCCATATAGTATTACTTATTTCAGTATAATTACACAGCAAGTCTATTCCCACTATAAACACTATTACACTGAAAAAAATGTCAGTCTCAATATTAAAACTGATGAGTAAACAACAGTGTACATCATTTTTCATTAGATGAAGATCTCAGGCTCTGAACAGAAGCTTAAGGGCTCTGGATGATGAATAGACCTGGCTAATGTCAGTCCCTTGGTAACATTTGTTAGTTGTCCAGTTCTACTGTAAAGTTTTCTGTTCTTTTTTTCCTAGTGGTAAAAACAGACACGGTAGAGCTTATGGGCTCATTTCTGTGCTCAGTAAATTAATACTGAAACTCTAGCACTCCAAATTTCAAATTTCTAGCTTAGGCTCCAAATGCAACCAAAATGATTTCATTTAACTGGCATGATGCTGTAGATGTATTACAAGAACTGCATACTGAACTCTACATAGCTGAAGTGGTACTTTTGCTTAAGTAAAGCATTGTAATAGTAATTTATTTCTAGGTCAAATTTGTCTTCCCGTTTACGTACCGAGGTGCCTGGCGGAAATAATGATGCCTTGACCTGTCAGCTGGGGATGGTGCACTGGTGGCTGCTGGTCATTCTATTAGCGTTAAAGGTCAGAGTTGAGTGGCTGCAGCCAGCTGCCACACAGTAACTGATGAGGACAAACTGAGAGCACTTTGCAGCAGGATTTCTGGTGGATCTATCTGTGCATATTGGTGAAAGCCAATTCATAAAATTCAAATCTTCCATGTTGTGAGGTAGATGGCGTAATTTTAGTCTAAAATATTAAAACATATGAAAGACACATTTCTGAAAGAATTGCCATATGCCAGGTTTTGCTCATGTTTCTCACGTAGCCTGAGCTATATGACATGCTCCAGCTAGAGAGACATCTGTAAATCACTGAGCCATAATACAGCATTTGTCCTTGAATAATGTCTTTCCACCCGTGTGTCTCCTGGTTTGTCAACTGGTTTTCCTAATGTTCCCGTTCTCCAAATGGAATATGAGGAGACTAGCAGGTGACATACAGAGGAAACATAAAATAAACTGCAGGCAAACAGAAGTCTAGAGTGCAAATAAAGGTTTCAGCTTTAAATCCAAAGGGACATTTTTCTAAACAAGACAGTGCTATTGGGAAGACAGAAAGCAGACACATGAAAAGACACAAGATCAAAGCAGTTTATTTGGCAGCACCTCAGAGTCATTCCTTAGGGCTCGAGAGAAAGACGTAAACATGTTGTAAGATTTATCAGCGAGCATCTTCCTGCATATCTGGACATAATAAAGATTTAACATACACAGACCCATCTGTTGTGTGAAAACTATTATAACCAACAGTTATATGTCATTATCAAACATAGATTGGACAAAAAAAGGACCTGCATCAGGAAAGATCCAATGGTATACAAGTTTTTGTATCTCTATTCAGATCTGTACATTATATCAAAATGAAAATAAAATCTGTCAAAGATCCAGTCTGTAATCTTATGCATACTGTCTGTATCTTTGACAATTACAAACATATCACTGCTGATAGTGTCGTATTTCTGTGCATTTATCCAGTGATATGATCATATACAGTATACAGATGTAAAGTAGACTGCTGAATCACATTTAAAGGACATATGATACATACGAACGATTACATATTTACAGGATAAAACACATTTACATTTGAGTGAAACACTTTCACATCACGCATAGATTACTGAAAATGAGAGAATCATTACTCATAATTTCACAAGCTTAAATGTTACACAAGTCTTTTTGTCAAAAAAGATTACATGCAATCAAATACAATCTGCCTCTTAAATGCAAATGGTGTGTCCATTTCATGATTCTTAATCATTATTATTTATATCTTTCTGACAAAATAACCTGATGCATATTGTGCTGTTGCTCCCAAATAAATTACGTTTTGTCAACAGTAAGGGGTCACATTTTATGCCACCATTAGTTTAACTGAGGCGAAGAGAGATTACCTGCTCCTTGCTTGGGTGATTGCAGGATTTAAAGGCAATTTGAGGGCACGTTAGGTCAGGGCTAGAGAGTGGTGTCGCCTGTCGGAGGGCCCAGGAGATTATGACGGAACAGCTGCATACCTACTGCAGCCTAATGATCAAAACATCATTGAACATGAATGCTAACCCAGATTTTGGTACATTACTAAAAAAACTAAGTCTAAAGCTATGCTAGGGGCTCACTAGGAGCTAAATGCAAATGTCGGCATGCGAATATGCTCATGCCAGTGTGTTATTATACTAACATTTTTGTATATTAGCACTAAACACAAAGTACAAGTGATGCGGAGGGGAATGTCATTAGTTTTGCAGGTATTTGGTCATAAACCAAAGTATTCCACAAATTAAAAGTTTCACCTGATGATGGTGCTAGGTGAAAAGTTAAAGGTCCAGTGTGAAACATTCCTAGGAGGATTTATTGGCAGAAAGGAAGTATTAACTATATTAGTATTAGTAATATACTGTTTTTATAAGTGTCTAATCACCTGTAATTAAAATAGTTTTATTTGTCTGCCAAACCTAATAAGAATGAGATGTTTTTATCTACAGAGGGAGTGGGTCTTCTTTTAAGGAGTCCCCCATGTTGAACCACTATGTTTCTACAGTAGCCCAGAATGGACAAACCAAACACTGGCTGCTTTCATGCTTTTTCACTGAAACCCACATGTCAGGCTCATGGTAGCGCTAGAGGGAAAGTCAGGGGCTCATCAAAGTCAGTAGGTTTCATCCTCTGACGATGAATGTCTGTACAATATTTCATGGTAATTCATCCAGTAGCTGTTAAGATATTACTCTCTTGACCAAAGTGGTGGATCTCTAGAAAAAAAAAAAAAAAAAATCTATAACAAGCTTTGAACATTTAAAAAGGTATGCATTATATAATCGTGACTTTATAGCAACTGTATCATAGTTAATGTTCCACTGTAATATCCCCATAAACATTTCGTTGTGTCTGGAACTCTGTAGTGAGTTTCCACATGAAACCTTTTCATTGGCTGTTAATTTCTACAATGTGGTCTTAAAATACTGCTACTACAGGAACTCTCAGTTCTGCTATGATGTTTGTCCTCACACTTATTAGAGGTTTCCAGTAAGTCTTCCTCATGAGAGCCACAGTTTTGCACCACATTCACCAGCCTGAGGTGAGAGAAGCGTTTGACACGTCAGTACTTTTATCTGCAGTCTGACAGGCTCTTGAGGCTGATGTACAGGGAGCTGACCATGGTGGCCTCCTCCTGGATGGACCCCTTCAGATCAGGCTGATCCACACACATCAGGGCCACCAGTCTCTTGTGCAGATTCCCGCTAAACATTAGGTAGATGCAGGGGTTCGCACAGCTGTTCAGACTTGCCAGCAGCATCAATATGGTGAAGGTTGCAGCTGGAAATGTAGAGGAGAAAAAGATTCAACTATAACTTTAATTCTTATATTTTGATCGGTTTTATTTAAGGAACAATTTCTAGCTATGATATCTAATTTTATCATCAGTTTGCCCTAATTTTCATCTCTAGGAATAAAGAGCAATATACTTGATTTATTGTACAATTTGAAAATGAATGAATGATGAAAATGTCCATGTTATCTTACTCTCAGTGGGCGCCTCGACGTCCCAGACCGACCAGAGCTGCACGGTGAAGAAAGGCGTCCAGCAGATGATGTAGGCGAGCACGATGACCATGGTCATCTTCACAGTCTTCACCCTCGCCTTGGACACCCCTGCGACGCTGCTGGCCCTGGAGGACAGCGGCTTACTGACCACCGCTCCGACGTGCTGCGTCTTCATGTGAAAGTTAAAGTGCACGGTGCGGCAGATGCGCACCTGGCACACGATCACCGTGAGAATGGGCAGGACAAATATCACCAGAGTCGTCCAGGTCACATACGCTCTCGGTCCCCACGGCTTGATAAACTGCGCCCAGCAGTCGTACACTCCGGGGGCGACCTCAACCCGAGAGAAGATGAAGATCTGCGGGAGGCCGAAGATGAGAGAGACGCACCAGGCGGCGCACACCGGACCGTTCCAGCGCGCCCTGCGCTTCTGGAAAGTTACCATGGGGTTGCAGATGGCTTGGTATCGGTCTATCGTCATCACTACTATCATATAGGTGGAGGCAAACATCCCGACCACCTGCAGGTACTTCACTATGCGACACAATACATCTGGACCGACGAATCTGTCAGTGATGTCCCACATGAGTTGCGGACAAACTTGGAAAAATGTGACCACCAGATCGGCGACGCAGAGGTGGAAAACGAAGACGCGCATCCTGGAGAGCTGCTTCCTCCGCTTCCACAGCACCAACAAAACCCCAGAGTTCAGGATTCCTGCAATGATGAAGATGATGGACAGAAGAGCTATTTCCACCTGAGCCAAGCGCTCATCTCGCGGCACATCCCCAGACAGAGCGCTTTCCAAAGTGGAGTTACTGATGTTTACACCGAACCAATCCATGCTTTCACCGCAAATAACGCCAATACACCGTTATATAACCATTCCAGGTGAATCTAGCTGAAGTGGGAAATGCAGATAAATGTACGCAGGCAGCCTGGAATTCGTCTTTTAACAATTTCATCAAAAGATAATTCCTTGAAAGAAATCGTTGGGGCGCTTTATTTGCAGAGTTCCCGGTAAGCAACAAGTGTTGAGTGTGTCCAGTGAGGTGTTAGTAAAGGAGAGGGAGAGGGCTTTATATCTCCTCATCTCTGAAGGAGGGAGGAGCAACCTCACTCCAGCACAGAGCCCATTCCTCACAGTGCCAAAGGCATGGAAGTGGAATGAATTTAAATACGTGTTTGTATTCTGCAGTGTGTGCACTTGAATGGAAGAATCACCAGGTCAGTCTTTCAATGAAAAGTATAACCTTTTTATAAATCATTTTCTTTACAGAAAACATAGCAAGGAAATAATACACAGCTGACAGGAGCAAAAGAAATCCTACTATCTCACTAAAAATTCCAGAATCGATAAATATTCAAAGTTTAATCATTTCTAAAGTTTCCCTGCTGCACACAAGATGTCTCCTCCTTTACTGTAAAGTCCATTCTCAGTGGATGTGCACTGAAGGCTTCAAATTTCTACATCACACTGTCCTTGTCGGACCAGGACTGACATCCAAATCATTTGTGATGTCACAAACCATGCTCATAGGCACAGCTCCTTCAAATCTAGTTTTTGGTTAACACAGAAACTTTCAGCAGATGAATGTGGAATATCCTTCTGGAGTCAAACTCTGCACAGACATCATTCTGCACAGTGAAGATACTTAACTATTGAAGTAACTATTCTCTAGTTACTGGTGACTTCATCCCTCAGCTCTGCCTCCGTTTCTTCTTACCTAATCACATCAGTATAACTAGTGACAGTCTCTGTGTTGTTGAAGGGTGTGGTGTCTCTTCATTCATGTGGCTAAGCAGGTGAACAAAAGTGGCCTTGGGGTAATTTAGAATTAAATTGCATTCATACATGTCTGTTCTTGTAGTGTCCTTTTGTTAGCAACACGCATCAGTCGGCTCAATTAGTACCCGTGAGCAGCACAGTGTCAGAGCAGCACACCCCTGCCTTTTCTGTTCATTTAAGGCTTCACGTAACTGAGGAGTTCATCTTTGTCCATCTGATAACGACTTGTCTTCCAGATGTCACGCAGCTTCTGTAAAGTGGCACCTATCTCCTTGCCTGACGTGATGCCCATCCTCCTCAGATCGTGACCGTTGACAGGGAAGCGAGGGGTGGACCACCTGCAGAGCTCCTTCAGCAGCTTCTCCTCACCCTGATACTTCAGTAACTCACACACTTTACTCTGGGAATCCAGCTCCCGACTCTGAAAAGATAAAATATGTGTGTGAATTAAATACCCTCAGATCTTAAGTGTTCCATGACAAATAAATATTCATGACTAGATAAACAACAATAGTAATAGTAGGTAAGTAAGTATCACTGCTTACTTACCTGTTATATTAGTAAATCATAATTTTAAAGGTCTCAGGCATGTAATGTCTACTCATGTTCTTA
>NW_023339740.1:5728701-5735227 GCF_004916995.1 Morone saxatilis | reverse complement strand
CTGACGGCACTGTCCACCGCTTGCCTAAACTAACTTGTAAGTGTAATGTTGCAATTTCCTTGTTCCCACTTTGGTAAAAAATTCCCACTTGTTAGAACATATTTTTTCCTTTTTGCGATGAATACCCTTTTTAAAGTGTTCTGATCGACATGTACATGCTATTAGTCATTATTTGCAGAGTGCAGGCATCAGTGAAAGGATCAATAGCGACAGGTCGAAGCCAACAACTGTAACATTTGCAGCGTTTCTAAATGGGGGGGGGGGGGGGGATGATGATTTCCAATCCCTGAGATTGTAGTGAATTCAATACCTCTGTTTCTGTGCACTGTGAACACCTAATTAATCACCACCGACAGATTGATAAATTTTTTAACTCATCAGGTTATTTATTAATCGCAGAAGACTTCAGGGATGTTATCTGCATATCCCAATGAAATAGATGGGTAATCATAACACATAATTATTTTGTGTTCCTTTTGTCTTTTTTCAGTTTCGTTGCTGTTGTTAAGTCAGTTTGCTCATGCCTCCTGTCTCTGCTCCTTCCCAGGGTTTTACCTCCGATGGCAATGTTGGAGGAGATGAGCGAGTGGGCAGAATGCCAAAGACCACCTCCCAAACCCATGACCGTCCTGCAGCTCTCTTCCACTGCCCAGAGGAGGTGGAAAAGATGGACTCCGATTAAGGTGTCACAGGGAGGATAAGAATCTGGGCTCTTCCTGGTCAAATTCAGACGGACTCCGCAAGAGCCAACGATGACCCATGATAGCCTCCAAACCCTTCACTGCCTTTATCATTGATGTAAGTTTTAGCCTTTTTCCCAGCTGGTCTGTAGGAAACAATTAGATTGTCATTGTGTTTTTATAAATGGGGGAAAGGAGATTATAGTGGGACACTTCCCAGAACATTGTGATCGTTGTTTTAGCCAGGAGTGTGTCATACCTTGTTCTTGGCAGGTGGGATCAATTCGATCAGGAATGTATTATGTGCAGTGAATGTAGCTAGGGTTTACCTACAAGAGCTTTAATTAGCTTACTTATTCTGAGCTGAATGGGTGGACATCTGTAATGCAGTGAGGAGTCCTGTTTAAAAAACTACCCACAAAGTGGTTCGGTGACTGAAGTTCACTCATGCGTTGAGATATCTTTGTAATTGGAGCTAGAAGTGGACAATTACAATGGTATAAGAGTGTATACAGTAGGTTTTGGGTCTGGGACTGGGTCAAAAAACCAGCCAATTCTGCAGATATGGTTCGTCTGCTCTGGGAAATGTGATCAGAAACAAAGAATAACTAATTGATATTCACTAAAATAATAATAAATCACATCAAATAATTGTGGTTACAGAGCACTTTGAATGCAGGAGTTGCCGCCTTTAACACATTCCTTGTGGATCTTGCTGGCAGTTGGTCCACCTGCATCCATCACCACATTCTTGAAGCAACGTTGTTCCCACCCTAACTACATAGGGTTTTATAGCGAAAAGAACATTCTTGGAAATGTTTGTTACTTGACCATGAGTGGCAGATCCCGGGGCGGGACCAGCTTTCTTGAATGGGGAACCATGCACTGTCACTTACCGCTTTGGCCTATAAACAATAAACCTAAACTATATTCACTTATGTATAACGAATAGTAATGTTGTGCATTTTTCTTTTTGAGGTTGCCCTTAACAATTCCTCTCCCTCCCCACCATTTTAGATTCACTTTAAAGGTAAGGAACGCGAAAATGGAATTTCGAAAATTAACAGGTATGGCAACACTCCCAATTGTTGTTTGAGACAACAATATTTTTATTTTTCTGATTATGTTCACGATGATTTTACCTTTGAAGTGTTCTGACAACAATTGGCATTCTGGTCTCCTCCACTACATGCAATCGAACATATGAGAATGGGTTACCAGTTTCTCCAAATGAACCATACAACCACTAAATAACGCTCAAGTTTGCCAAATATTTCATGCAGCTTGAAGGCTATCACGTGCATAAAGAGGATCTTATTGAATTGGATGATACAATAGCCGGGGATACTCAAATCATAATTTAGACTGATAGGTACTCAAGGTAGTCACCATACAACTGGGAGAAAGAAGGTACAGAATGGCAGGTGATTAAGACATTGGGAGGAAATCTGGGAGGGTATGGAGCGAGGAGAGCAGAGACATAGAAATCAAGCAAACGCAGCACTGGAAGTACCGTTGTGACAATCCAATCTTTTAAGCACAATGGCCGGTAGTGATCTACTTTAAAAATTTATGATTTACTTAATATAACAGCACCTGAAACGGATAGAGCGGCGTCGCATAGAGATTAGCGGTTAGAAGCGCCGAGGTAAATATCAACCTAACTTCGCCAAAGTGTTGATAATGCTAGTCAAATAGCAGAGAACCAATCTGAATTACCTGGCAATGTTCACTCTCGGACAACATCACGCACTGCACGTAAAAGATAAACTGAAGACGCCAATATTATACATTCAAGCCCGCACTACTCCCTCTTATCTTGAAAGTCTACAGCTGGAAACGCCCGGATCCGGAGGACAGCCCCCGGCGAGTGCTCTCGGCATCCACCAGCCAAACAGTAGAAGCTCCCGGTCGTGGCAAGATTTATCTGACAGCCTTAAATACACAGACATCCCATCATGGATTACTCCTGCTAGCAGATCCAAACAAACCAAGAATCAGAAAAACAACTCCACAGATCGATGCGTCAGAAGGTGAAAATCGGAGAAAGCTGCTGCAAAACAGGATCGCACTGCAGGATTGGTCGAACCCCTCAGTTAGCCCTGTCATTTTGAACAGCCAAAAACTCACTGCGTCTACTGATATCAATACATCATCGCGCTTATACTATATATTATCGGCAGAAGAGCAACATCAGGGAAAACACGAACAGCCATCAAACACCGCATCACAACACACGACAAGAGACACGAAAAAAAACATCCACGCACCGGAAAAGCACACACACACAGAAGTGCACAGAATCGAGAACACAAATCCCAAAGCGCGTACACAGAAAAAGGCACATAATCGAAAGAACCTACGGGTAGGCCCTTACAAGAAACAGAAAAAGAAACACAGCCTACACATACCAACACCCACAAGGGCCACGCACAGTGAAATACACCGCGCTGGTAATAAACCACCACAACAATCAAAACACATCACACACCAAACACCACAACAAAAAAGACAGTCCATATATCAGAGTAACCCAACAAAACAAAAAATAGGAACAAAAATGAACAAAATAGAAGCGCTACGTACAAGTATACGTGACAAAGCAGACACATTAAACAGCAAATGAACAGGAAAAGAAAAGACGGCGAAAGAAGGAAACAAGGATCAGTAGCAAACGCGGGAGAGAAATCAGAAACACAACCCCAAAACAAACATGCTAACTAGAACACAGCTGGTCCTGCTCACGGAGACCCACTCACATCTCGCGCCCAACACCCAGAACTGGAACATCTATTTCATTGGGACTATGCAGATAACATCCCTGAAGTCTTCTGCGATTAATAAATAACCTGATGAGTTAAAAAATTTATCAATCTGTCGAGTGGTGATTAATTAGGTGTTCACAGTGCCACAGAAATCAAGAGGTATTGAATTCACTCCATCTCAGGGATTGGAAATCATCATCCCCCCCCCCCCCCCCATTTAGAAACGGCTGCAAATTGTTACAGTTGTTGAGCTTCGACGCTGTCGCTATTGATCCTTTTCACTGATGCCTGCACTCTGCAAATAATGACTTAATAGCATGGTACATGTTCGATCAGAACACTTTCAAAAGGGTATCTCGACAAAAAGGAAAATATGTTCTAACAAGTGGGAATGTTTTTACCAAAGTGGGCAACAAGGAAAATTGCAACATTACACTTACAAGTTAGTTTAGGCAGCGGTGACAGTGCCGTCAGTATGAGTGCATAAATCTCTGGTGGTAAAAACCTAATGCTGACATCTGAGCCTTAACAGACGTGTAAATAAGATAATATGTATAGTTACCTAGTTAAATCAGTTTAAATGTCATTAGTCAGACTCAAGCTACAACTAATCCAAGAGCACTCACGACTGTCAACTTTAACAAAAGATTCTGTATGCTCTTTTTAAAGCTTTTAACCCGTCTCTTGTGAGTCCCCCAACTTATGGAACTGAAATACTTGCATTTACCTCTTTTACCACCTTTAATCTATCTATCAAATGGCTGGAGTACTCCTTTAAGAATGGGACCAATGAAATCCTGTCAAGAGAAATAATTAAAGGGCACTCTGAATGCCCCAATGATTGATCAATGTTTTCTTCACGAAAAATTCACTAAAACCTATTCTCCCTCTAATGGAAGTCAAGGCATTGATGTGACTAATGACTTGAATATCATCAGGAGGTGGAAGATAAACAATTATGTGTGCTTTTTTAATATATAGCAGTATCTTTGAGGCCATTGTTGGTAAAGGTTTTTCCGTAACACAAGCTGAATTAAGCGTTAAGCTGAATGTGCAGATTGTTTTTTTCTTGCTGAAGTTTGTGTGATTGCTGTTAGAGAAATTGTATGTAAAATCCTTTCAATGCCCATCCCTGCCTTCTCTCTCACCTATGTACTGGGCCAGTTCTAAACTGTACATCAGCTCCAGCAGATGAGCGGCATGGTTACCAACCACCATCTTCTTTATTTCCACCCAAATACGTTCTCCTGATATGGCCGCCAGTCCACGGCCGTTTTTCCTGATGGCGGCCAGTGTCTCGGGCTCATGGTCGTCAGGCTCCAAAGCTACTCTGCCATAGAACCTAGGGAGAAATGAAATGGTTGTGGCTGCTTTCATATAACATTCTTCCATAAAATGTTTTCTCCAAGTAAAAAAACAAACAAACAGTGAAATGTGGTGGCTCACCTGAAATAGCGCAGTATTCTCAGGTAGTCCTCTTGGATTCTTTCTTCAGCACTGCCAACAAACCGAACTTTACGGTTCTGCAGGTCATCATATCCTTTGAAATAGTCATATAATGTGCCATCAAGCCCTGTGATGGGGAAAAAGTAAACAAAACGTGGTAAATCTTGGTAATTTTGGTTGAGTGTACATAATACAATTAGTGACATGTCCCCTGAATGCACCGGGACTGATGCTGAGCATCTCCACAACACAAGCAAACCCAGAGATAAGCCATTATGATTCTACAACATAGTTTAATTCAGTGGATGGCAATCACACCAGTACCTAAAAACATGGAGTTGATGGTGAGGTCTCTCCGCTCGGCGTCTTTCTGCCAGTCAGTGGTGAATTCCACCTCTGCGTGACGGCCATCTGTCTGAACATCCACTCGCAACGTGGTCACCTCAAAGTTCTCATTGTGTAGCTATGAAAGAAGACCAATAAACAGATGACTAGAGGCACAGCAAAGACTGCCCTCATTTGGGATGGGATGGGCGATATTGATACTTTATTATTAAAAAAAGTGCCAAAACTATTAACATTAAGTTGTGACTGAAGACCCACTTATTAGATCAATCAAACTGACTGCAGGTGGAAAAAGAAAATGGCTCTAGCCCATGACGCCATTACAGCCTGTTCAAACAGGTCAGCCTCTTACTCTTGCTGTAATGGTCCCATGCTTCTCTCCTTTATTGTTGATCATCCTGATCCCAGCACTTTGGAACATACGCTTCATCTCCTCTGGAGTGGCTGTGGTGGCAAAGTCCACATCTTCTGGCCGCTTCCCAGACAGCAGGTCACGCACAGCACCTCCAGCTATCCTCAGCTCATGCTGGTGCTTCTCAAACACCTCTGAAAGAACAAACACACTAATTCATATTCTGAGTGCAGTTTTCACTTTGCCAAACCTTTCTTTTTTGACTCAGTCTATTGATTTTTCACTCAAACAATGAGATGACCTCCTCCAGAACAGCTTTGAAATGTGCTTGAGGCTAAAGAGTGTCGTCCAGGCCCACAGCGTGTGTTGTCATATTAAAATGGTGATGATTAAAACAAAACTGCCAGTTAAAATTGGAGGTGCAGAGTGTAAAAGACATGTATAGTTACCACTCCAACAAAACTATTGTATTGTTTGCACTGTGGGAAACAGGATCCAGCATTTGTTGGCAATTGCCTCATACTCGGGACTAAGAGTCAGAATATTTTTGCCTCTGATGCATGTATTTGTCTGATCTTATTGGCCCAATAACTTTGAAAACAGGAAAATGGTAGAGCTTTACCAAAAACAATAATTAGGACTAAACAGCCTCTAGGACGTGCTGACGTATTGATAGCTACTAGTTACAGAAATGAGATAATGATATCTGCCAATATACATTATTTGACATTAATACATAACATACACAAAAGTATTTGATATATATAATCATATCATATAACTTCTACCAAGATAGTTAAAAGATAAACACATCAGTGCTGTTGTCATCCTGATTGTCCATTCTGCAATTAATCTATTCCAAGTCTGTCCATATTGGAAGAGGGATCCCTCCTCTGAGATTTTTTCCTTAAAAATAAACTAGGGATGCACGATATATC
>NW_023339740.1:5727961-5728601 GCF_004916995.1 Morone saxatilis | reverse complement strand
ATTTTCATATCGGTGCATCCCTAAAATAAACTATTTTTTTAAAACAGAATTTCTGTACTGTTCAACATCTATGTTGATACCGATATACAGTGTCTGCAGTGAGCTTTATATCATCCCAGACTATGTATCGTTCTTGTATCAAGCATTCATAACATATTTTATTTTGAAATCATTAAAGTTGTGAAAAACCAGATCATAGGGCACATCTGTGAACTTTGCTGCTTCCTCTCAACGTTATTCTTTAAAATGCTCTCTCATTTTTAAACTACCTTTACTGACCACGACTGGCAGCTGTCTGGCGTCTGTATCTCACCTGCTAGTCCATTCAGTCCATCATTGAACAGAGACTGGAACTCACTGGTCTTCAGCCGCATAGTGAAGATACTCCTCCAATAGAATCCTGTTCTTCTAATCACACGAGGACTCAATATTCTGCTCCACATCTGTACAAACAACAAAAACATTGTCCTGTGCTTCTGTTTGTTTGTTTGGTAGCTTTTACAGAGCTAGCCAACCTTACAGGTCATTGAAGTCATGCTTGCGAGCTTTAGCGGCCCGCGTGCACTTTCACACACACTGCCAGCACGTGAGCAACCTCGACATGTCAATATAAAGCAAATATAACAGACAGACAAACAGA
>NW_023339740.1:5685625-5727933 GCF_004916995.1 Morone saxatilis | reverse complement strand
GACCTGACACTTGAACAGAAGCTCTTATGAACACACGCTGTAGTTATCGCTTCACGCGCTCCACCATGAAGACTTACCGGAAGTGTTCCCACAACGTGCGGCTGCTGACCAATGGCGCGAGCTTTCGTCAGGCTCACGAGGCGGCGCTTAAGAGAGCGAGCTGCCTCTGGGCTTCTCGCGAGACTCCATAGGTGTATATATCTATGGCGAGACTCTTGCTAGTAGCTTCAGGCGACCTCCCAGCTGTTGATGTTGTGCTCATATATGTCTGCGGTTGCGCTAGTGACGATGTTACACACTCCGATACAGTAGGAGGCGGCATCCAGCTTTACCGTCGGCTTGTATCCCACCAGAAAACTACAGAGGAAGAAGAAGAAGAAAAAGAAGAAGAAGTTGCTGTTGTGCTGTCAGATTAGTGAAGGGAGCAGGAGCCAAATGGCTAAAGTGGAGCTGACACCGTTCAGACCGTGGGACGACTTCTTCCCCGGAGCGGAAAGATTCGCTAAACCAGACACCAAAGATTTAGCGAAATGGAACAACAGAGTTGTCAGCAACCTGCTTTATTATCAGACAAATTATTTGGCTATGGCCATCGTTGTTTTCCTCATTGTCGGGTAAGTTACATATTGTAACTTATGGCATCAGTACAGTTAGCTGTTTACTGGTCGTTAGTTCACAGCTAAATTGTGTTCGTCACCTTTTCTGTCGTTATTTTTCTATATGTTTGCCCTGTAAGCGTAAACTAATGTAGCCTGCTGTAAACGGATTTAAACGAGGGTTTGAACAGGATGTAGACTCTGCTTGGGAGGAGACGAGTTGAAACGCGTCCCATAAGAATGAATGGGACTGGAGTATATTGTTCCAGCTGACATGCAGCTACAAGGGACTGTTCCTGTAATGTTCTCAGTGTGTGCATCTCGTATAGGAATACAATGTGACTTATTCATTGGTCATTAATATAAAATGTAAACATGATGACACGAGGCTCAGATGATGCACTGTTGTTGGCAACAGGCTGAATGAAAGAGAAAAGAAGAGTCTGGAACCAGTGTTGGAGCTCTGACTCACACAGTACATGAACCAAAGATTTCCAAATACCCTGACAGTACAAGCACATACTAACTACTGCAGACTGCCTATTATCTGACATCTCCATACAAGGTAGATTCAATCAAATGTCTTGGCTCTGGTTGGCACTTTGCTCCAGCTAAAGCCCGACTTACTAAAAATAGTGATACCCTGTCATGGTCTGTCCACTGGGCTGTGTGATGACATATTGTTGCTATGGTCATGAAGGCCTCATAAGCCGTTTGTCTAGTCAGCTGTTGCACTGCAGATAGCACAGTTGTGAGAAAGCAGCAGCTTATTGAGCTGTACCCCTGCTTAGGGAGATAATCTAGTATTGGAGAATTTCTCATTGAGCCGATCCTGAGTCATGACCCTAAACCAACAAGGCTGGCACATTCAGCTGACTTGTTGTGTAAAAACATGATTGTGCTATTTTTATCCAGTTTCGAAACACCTCAAGCATCCGCTTTTGCATGAACATCATTTGCAGTGCCAAAAGTGTTCAGGGCGTGTGTGAGGAAACTCATGTTGTTATTGCACATTAATCCACACTTGGCTACACGTAATTATTCATAGACGTATCATTCATTTTCACACACATGTTACTGTTCTATACAGTTGCTATCTGTGGTGAACTTTAATGATTCTGGGTCTCCTCATGTAGTTCTCCTTCACACAACTGTAACACAGGAAGCATGGTTTCAGGCACTGAGTGCAGAAGAAGTCAAATCTGTCCCTGCTGTGTGGCACACTCGCAGTGTGTGTGTCTGTGTGTCATATGCAGGGGAACCTTTGACTCTATAATCAATATGAAGTCACACTGCTGTATGTCATAACAAACGGAGGCAGAGAAGGTATGAAATGCGACAGGGGATGTGAGGTGTTGTTCCAGTTGTTCCTGTTGTTCCAGTGACATTTGATGATGTGGGCGAGTCCATCAGCGGTTCACGAGAGGTTTCAGGCCCAGCCAAGAATATCAATATCCTGAAATGGTGAGGATATTCATTCTTGTTTGTTTACAAAGATAGCTGGAGTTCTGTTGCCCTGGTAACGCTGCCTGCCAAAGTTAAAGGGGCAGGTTTTGTTCAGGATTAGAGTGGCGTCCATACCAATCAAACAGTAGAAAGACTTTAGACAATATCTTATATTGAAAATACAGAAAGTGTTGTAAAGTGCTGTAAAACATGGCTTCCACACCGTAGCAGTTCATCAGTAATACATTGAATTTACAATTGAATATTATGAGGTAGAGTCTGGCTGATATTATCTAATATCACTGACATATTATTGTCAGCACATATGTCAGACCATAAATAATAAGAAATAGCAGTATAGAAATAAATATTTTTAAGATCATTTGTAAAGACCATTTACAAATATAATATAAGACTACTATTGCTATTGCATAGTTTGTCCACCAGAGGGCGGTGGCAGGTTTATTTTTCAGCTGCAAAGTGTCCTGCTCAGTGCATCGTGGTCAAAAATGTAGGTGATCTTTATCAAAAATGTTTGTGTATAGTATGTATTTATGTTAAAAAATAAATAAATATTATTGGTCAAAATATTGTAATGGAATTTTTTTACACTCAAATACACACTCAACTTTGGAAAATTGTCAAGTTCTATTATGAGGCAACTTTTAGATCGGAAATGTTTCTATAAATTCAATATTATAATCCCAAAGAGAAGAAAGGTACACTGTTTCCTAATGGCAGGATGTGATAACTTTGAAAGGGGAGAATGTAATTGCTTTATTCATGCTACATTTTTATCACTTACGCCTTCATTAAGCCTTGTTTTCTTTGCTCAGTTTTGTGAGGACCTGTAATCCAGGATCACCAATATTTGTGAAGCCAAATACGCCAAAGAGAGCCTGAGTAAGTGAGACAGGACCTTGGTCACACTCAGTGAGGTCATGGACTTGGCCTGATGTAGCCACTGTAGCGGTGCCAGGGGTGGATTTGTCACAAAGCTTTTCTGTCCAAGGTGCCTGGCCAGGGAGGAACTGTAGGTGTGATGTAGATGAAAACCTATGTGCTGATGTCAGTGACTGTTTGAGCTGCAAATATAGTGCCTACAATATATGGTTCATATTCATTTTTCACACAGGAGAAGGTGGAACGAGATATTGTTTGATATCTTTGCCTGAAAAAATGACTATAACAATTAATTAGTTGTCATAAAAGCTGCAGACCGATGGACTTTTGTGTTATTAGCATTTTTTTGAAGAGTTTTTTTCTTTTAGCCATCATACATTTTGACCATTAATACGCTTTTTTGCTAACTCAACATTTTTTAGTTTGTGTCATCTATTGTCAAAGGTAATAGTATTATTTTTTGTTAAAGTTACATCCAAATAATGGATAAAAACTATTACAGTATTACAATCTGTGATCCTATGCTATTATTATAGCATGTTGGTCATGTTGTTGTACAGACTACTTCTACCCACTTGGGGGAGCCAGTGACTACACGCACCAGATCAACCTGTGCTCCAGTTGTAGTTTTAAACTGACCTCTGTGTTGCTGCCCTGCAGGTTCCTGAACCCCCTGGGGATGTTCACAGCCATGGCCGTGGTGTCGGGCGTCTTCATGGGTTCGGTGTGGGCCGGAGAGAACAGAGCTGTGATCAGCAACTTCAAGAGGCACAATCCCACAGCGTTTGTGGTCGCCGTCATGGTCGCCAGCTACTTTGTAATCTCTATGCTGGGGAGCGTCATGGTGTTTATGACTGCAATCACTTTACCTCTGGCTTGTAAGTTCAAGATGATAATGTTGGATAGTGACAGTGTAATGATCAGTGCGTTATGAAAGTTCAGGCAACGCAGTTAAAAATCTGTGAAACGTGTTTTGGAGTGAACCCTCTCAGATTCTCAAAGACTGATTACAGTTTGACAAAAGTTTTTAGGTTTGTTATTGCAAAACATTCTCCCATCTGCTTTTCAGTGATATTTGCACATGCTTCATTTCGCCTCCGCAACATGAAGAATAAACTGGAGAACAAGATCGAAGGAGCCGGACTGAAGAGGTCACCCATGGGCATCTTGCTGGAGGCTCTGGGTCAGCAAGAGGAAAACTTTCAAAAGATCCAGAGCTTTCTGGAGGGAAAACTGAAGGAGTGATTGGGCTTGGACAAGGAGCACACCTCTGGCCAAAGATCTTGACTTTTTCTTTTGGATGTAACACAATTCTGTAGATCTCAATCTAGACCTAGATCTTGAAGTTTGTTTCCTATACAGTGTGTTTACCTGTGTGTGTTTTGAAAAGAAGGCTTGTAATCTGAAGGGCTTATCTTTACCTCAGGGTGTCTGTCATTCCACCCAGAACTTGTCAGGGCACTTTTCTGACAAACACATGGGGGCATCTCAGCTCTGCCTCACATCTCTGCTATGCAATGTGTCAGTGTTCCTGTGAAGCACAGCTGCAGACTCCTTTCTAGGTATTACATCTGTGTTTAATCAGTCTCTGAAACAGCCGTTATTCCTGCCAGTTTACACACGACTAAAATTGTGAAAGTGTTGCTTTGTAACAAAGAATTAAAAAAAGTGCACACTCAACACACATCACTGCCAAGCTACTCTGCAGGCCGGATTGTTTCAAGTTTTTGAATCACGTCTCCTTGCATAAAATGGAACAGTTTACTTTAGTACACATTTGAATATAAACCAGCCAACCGTATGTTTATGCAAATAAAAAGAGCAGGACAAAAGAGAAAGCACCACTTTGTCTTCAGCTTTGAAATACTTGTGACTCCAAACCCAGACGCAAATCACTGTGTCAATATTTAAAATGAAGACTTCAAAGGAGTGTGAGGTCCTAACCCATGCCCATCAGTATTCCTCCTGCACATCTCGACTGTTTAATCTTGACAGTGCCCCCTGGGTGATGGATTGGCTAACTTTGCTTTCCTTTCCACTTACCCCAAATGCTAATCAATGGGCTGCTGTAGATTATAGTGTGGAGAGCTGAGCGCTGCACAGTGACGGAGTGGATTCATCTGCAGTCATTCACCTCCAAACCCGAGTTAGTCGCTGTGTCAGCTACTTCAGATGTTTTTTTTTATTATTGGATTCCATTTGAAATTGACTGCAGATAACGAGAACCCATCTGGAACATAATGTTCCGTTATTTGGTCGTTAAGTGGCAGCGTGTAAGGATTGGGGGAAACATGAAGATAAGAATGATGGGCATTAAAAAAAGTAATCACTTCAGAGGGCTGGTGTTTCAAAGTGTTCGTGTTAACCCTTTGCTTTCCAAACGATGGAAATCCATTTCAGACAGCATCATTTCTCTGTAAGGAATGCATGGCATTTTTTTTTAAATGATGACCTCTGCACACTCAGGTGTAATAGTATTCCAGTGGCTCTCCAGTTTAACTTTGACTCTGGCTGCGGGGCTCCCCCCCACTCTGTGCTACAGTAGTGATTTATGTCCTTTCCCGCGGTGCCTCATCTCCATCCACATTGTGCAACTTGGAGGAGTGAACACCAGCGCTGGTGGCAATAAACTCAAGTAAAGTCATGTCTCCCAGAGCACAGTGGAGGCTGTTGTTCTTGCTGCTGCAGCTGCTGTGAGGATCCCACCAACACATGTGCAAGCTGCTGCACCCCCAACAGGTGTGCATCTTTGGTGTTTTCTCCTCAGCACACGTGTAATCCAGGAGAGGAAGTGCAGTTGCACTGTACAAAACAACACTTATCCTTTCTTGGTTTTTTTTTTGTTGCATGCATGCATCAACAACACTTGACTAACTTGTCATTTTGAAACAACCATAATTGCTTCCAAAGATAATCTTCAGTGAGGCAACAGTAGTCAGTGGATGTGACACAAAAGCAAACCTGTGTACTGTTTTTGCACCAGCTGCTAAGTAACAACACTGTTCTCCCTGTGCAGGCTTTTGACTTTCAACATCTGCCTCCTGTTTAGTTTCCACAACACAAAGGCGTAGGGCAGGGAGTAATCTAGTATGATACAATAGTTAATGTTGTTAGGCCAAGCACACTTTGACAGTGTGCTGCCTTTGGGTTGACCCCTCCATCCCCACCCCACCCCCCCTTCTCCTCAGCTTGCCTGAGAGGCTCTGGCTTTTTGCTGGCCAAGCTGGTTAGCTTTCCTCATAAGTCAAACAGCCTGTCATTCAGCAGATCTGGAATCTTGGACCTACACTGCGGCGGATCATGTGACACAATAATGATGACCCACTGTGACCTTTGCGGTCTGCAGTATCCTCTTCAACATTCCCCAACACCAATGTCGCCTTTACTGCCTCCTAGATGGAAGGTCATCCCTATTAGCCCATGAACAAGACCTGAGTGCGTGTGGTCGGTCCACTAATCCAACTATTCACTCTTCATAGCTTGTCAGAGCCATTACTCCCTGGATCAAGGTAAATGTGCTGATCCTGGGGAAGCCACAGCATAACATGATTAATAGTCACTCTAATCTGAGTTTGGCTGAGCCCTCTGTGTGGCAGGGCTTAGTTGTTCATGTGTGACACCTATCAGCTCTGTGGTATTGTTTAAAAATGTGCAATATTAGTGCTGATTTGATATCAGTATTGAAAATCAAAATGATAATTATTTCAAAAGCTTTAAACAGGGCAGGAAGCGTAAAATCCACATATTTTTAGCATTTTGGTCAACAACACAGCCGTGGCTGAAAGCGGGATGGAGGAGAGTGGCGAGACCGGACCAAAAAACTGTAAAGTTGTGGCCATTAAAACTAAAACAATGAGCTTTAAAGACCCTACAATGCTTCGTAGAGTCAGACGATACATATTTAATCCACTATTAACATAAAAATATTGATTTTGCGTAGCTTTAAATGGGAAACTGTTCAAAGAATAATTAAACAAGACCACTAGTGAAGTTTTTCATACATGGACACATTTTGGACAGTACAAAAAGTCTATTAAGGTTCTATACCCAGCCTCAATCTGCTTTCCATATCAGTTTTGTCTGGAGTGTTAGATGAGGTGAAAGTACATAGGAGCCCATTGTTTATGTAGTCGAGTGTCAGCTGGAACGGCCTCGCCTGATGTCTGACTGCAGCTGGTGTGAAGCAGCAGAGGCACAGAGACACAGAGAGACAGCTGGATGCAAAGCACTCCCCGTCTCTCACTGCCTGGGGTAAAGCCGAGGAGCTGGAAGTGTCTCAGACCTCCCCTGAGCTCGCTCAAGAAGCATAACACTGAGGGGCACTGCGAGCAGGAGGAGCTGCTCAACGGTCTTCCTAAAGAGGGGACCAGTGGCAGAATACGCTTGTACTGGTAGAAAATGTGTGGCGGCTGGAGAAGAAAGGGAGGGAAAGGAGGTGAAGGGTTATAGCGAAATCTACAAGGGAGGGGGGCAATACATGTGTACGGCAGACTTCTATTACGTGGATGCCTCCAGGGAGGGTTTGGTGCTATAAACACTAGCTTGTCATTCACAGAAGGACAGAAGAACAGGTTATAGCCCATAATGGGTGTGACAGGTTTTAAAGACTGGTTTGGTGGGTTTACGGCTTAAGGACGTAGAAAACCAGCCTGGCAACACAGCAAGGCGGTGGGAACATACAGCCAGAGCGACAGAGCTCTGCAGCACGAGAGCGTTTCTAAAAACAGATCATTTATTCATAATTAGCTCTCATCATGACTGATTGCAGCCCTGCATTCATTCTTAGAAGCCCAGAAAAAACTGGGATGTAGCCAGTCCTCTACAGTTATCTTCCCAACTATAATCTGCCTCCTTGAATGCACCCCAGATAAGTAGTTTCCAAACCCTTTATATGTGCAGAATGGATTTGTGTCCTAGTTGACCAAGACCACCATCCTAAGCTACTGTGACAGAGCCTGCAGAGAAATAAAATGTAAATTAGACTTAAGGTTATTTAGCTATTTTCCTCTATATGTGGTGACAATCATTGTAGTTTCTTCGAACCCCATTTCATTAACTGGCTGAACAGACGTTCAATTACCTAATTTAATGGATTTGGATTTAAATCCTGTGTTTTCCTGCACTCAGAGGGATGAGATTTTTTCTTGTCATTACATTTCCCCGAGAAGCTTCAAAGTCTGCATTCTTGTTAATAAATACGACCTAGAAACCAAACAGCTGATTCAAATGCTGATTTTTTTTAATTCAAACAAATGCAATTATACAAATTACTAAGAACCAGCTTAACAACTTAACAACAATTGTTTACTATATATTACATGCTTTTCAAATACATAAAAATGCTCTAAAAAAAAAAAAAAGACGACCAGTGTATTTACAATACCAACATTTACATACAGCTTCATTCTCTAAAGAGAAATTGTGAGCACCAGTCCATGATTTCCAGCATGGATGAAATAACCATGTTAAAATAAAAATAAAAAAACAACAACAACAAAACTGGATATTCTGTCTTCCTGCAGTGACTTTTCAGATGTGGCAGTGATATCAAAGTTGGTGACTTTGGGTAATACTCAAATGGTGTGACAGATGCATTTGGCTCAATTGTATTAGCAAGTACTGACAGTGAGAAAGATCTGATACTTTGTAAATGACAAACAAAAGTATAGGAAGCACTGTAGTAGCTACAAGCGATGCTTTGACAACATTTGATCTGGTGACTGCAGAATGTTCCAGGAAGAAGCCATCTTTTTTGACTCATTTTTAATGAGTTCAATCCTTCATTTTGATAAAGGCCTTATCAATCCTTGTCCAATCCTTCATGGTTACAGTGCTCATACATGTGTGTAAGTGGCAGAACAGGATGAGTCATTCTCGTTGTTCACTGCGGCTAAGTATCCTTTTACAGAGACGCTCCTAGTTCTTGGTTTGTGAAGTCGCTATCTCTACGGAGAAACACTGAAGAGATTTAGTCCACATTCCCTTTGGCTATACCACACAGTCCACAGCAGGTCCTGGTATAGTTTCAGTGCATCACCAAGTGCCATCACCACAAACACTCGCAATCCAGACATGTAGATGCTCTTGTGGGTTTTTTTTTTTGTTATGATTTAAAACCAGTTTGGCATTCAAGAGAAGAAGAAGACTTCATTTTCTTTAAAAGCTGAATTCCACAGAATCAGTTCCTTCATTCTTTGGATCCCATGGACACGAAACAGGTAAGTGCAGTTTAAGGCACAGTGACAACTTGTCAAGGTGAGAAATGAATACAGCAGATGGGCAACTACACTATTGTTCCTGGTTTCGAGTCTTCGTGCCAGTGAATCTGGTCTTCTGGCTCCAGGTTAGTGTTCATTTGATTACTGATGTGTGGGTCCATTTGGCTGACATCTATAAAGGATCTGAAATAAACACACGAGATGAAACACGTTAGACAGGTGGCACACCGAGTGTAGCTTGTGAGTGGTTAACTATGAGTTTAGAATGAATTAACCCTGGGCTGTCAAAACGATCCTGTCATATTGCAGCTTTGTAGTGCCAAGATCAGGAAGTAAAATAAAAGAAGAAAGGTTAAAAAACAAATAAAAACATTCATGTACCAAGTTACCTCGTATGTTTCAGGCATGTTAATGGTTATCTCAGTTTCAGAGGGTAAACCCAGGGTCAAACATTCACACCCAACAAAACAGCAGATGCACACAGACATTATGCAAACGCATAGCCTTCAAATGCGACTATACTCAGGGGTCACATTTTTTCCTCTGCCACACAAGTGCTCTCCCACCACCGCAGGACACCCAGAGAAATAAACCAAAAATCAGGAAGAGTAATATGAAATCATTTGGAGCTTTCTTCTAGTCCCTGCCACATATATATATATATATATAAAAAAAAGACACATCACCATCACCATGATAACCATGTGGGCAAGTTTTACAGTCTCGTCTCTCACCCTTTCTTCTGTGCTGTGACTCTGATTATTGGGGGGAGGGGGTAAATTTTCCTGGTCAGACGCATAGGCAACAGCCCCACACCTCTCTAAAGGCCCCGCAGGGCACGCCATCCTATCACAGCTCCGCCACTCAAACTCTGTGGGACATCTGTGCCTGAGAAGGGGGCAAAGGTCATGGGTGAATGGCAGCACATGGGCAGGGAGCCTCTATATGGGCCAAGAGGAAGGCAAGCGGCAGAGAGAAAACAAACAAACCAAAAAAAAAATCTGAGCACTAAAGGCACACTGCAGAATGTGACCACTGGATGACAATATGCCAGCTGGAAGAGGAAATAGGGCAGGCATGTTTTTGAAAAAGCCATGCAATTATCTTATTGTACATGACAATGAAGGAGCAGTCAAACATCTCAAAAATGCAAAGTTCACTTCAAAACATCAACAAGCAGACTATGGAGTCACATTGCAGACAGACTAAAAGAAGCAAACGCACAGGCTCCGGCCATTGCTGTTTACTTACTATGAACTACCTTTCACAAAGGACACCTTACTGAGCCTGTGCCCTCTGGAGGATTGTGGCTGTGCAGGGCTGGAGGTCACCTGCCTGACCCGACAGCCAGGGGAGTAGGAGGAGGAGGAGGAGGAGGGAAAGGAGGAGGAGGGCAGGGAGGCAGTGGAGGAGGAAGCTGAAGAGGAAGAACTAGCAGGGAAAAAGGCACAGCGCCTCTGGCCGTCAGGGCTGTGCCAGGAGCCCTTAAAAAGCTGGGAGGTGCCATATCTATAAGAAAGCAGGGGCCAGTGGACAGTTAAGGACAGCAGAACCAGTCTTAAGCTCTGAGGAAGAACTGACTGCTGGCTGCACAGATCCTATAATCCTACTGCTGAACCAAGCTGTCATGTGAAAGCAGATGGATGTTTTCTGATTTCCTAACTTAACAGAGAAGTTGAAGAGAATGTAACATTGGCTGCACATCAGTCCATAGTATTGTTGTGTTAAAGAATAACAAAAACCAAATAGCAGCTTATATTTTCTGTAGCCATCCATTCTAGGTAATTAAACACTAGCGCTTAGCTCTGGGATAAGGAGGATCAGGGAGTGGCTTATTGGATAAGGAGCTGAAGCCGAGCTGAGGTTTTTTTTTTCTCTCTCACCTGTTGTGGGCGGAGTGGCTGTAGGGGGCTGTACTGTAAGAGTAGGACTGCGGCGCATGCACAGGCATGTCATATTCCAGCATACCACCACCACCACTCATATGGCTGTGCCAGTTTCCACTTGAGGACACTAAGGACACTGGAGAGAAACAAATTTTACATGTCAGCAAATTACCCACCTACATGTGAAACCAGGGTCAACAAAAGCATGCACTAGAGACTGTGAGATATGGTGCAGGGATCTAACCTGAGGAGTAGGAGGTGTTTCTGTTGTTGTGGCTGTAGGGTGCAGGCATGGTCTGATAGCCCAGGCTCTGCTGGGAGCCTCTGTCATAGTCGTAGTTGTACGCTGGCTGTTTGTGCGCAGCGTTGCGATGGTACCAGCCTCTCAGGTGTTCCGCCACCAAAGCCTTCTGGATGTTCTTGGTGACCTGCTCGTTGCTGCGGGGAACGGGGCGGTTCCTTGGTGGCCGCAGTGTGGCGTACGGGTTCTGCGACATGCCGTCTATCTCGTCGTTACCATAGTGACTGTGCATGTCGTGGCTGTGATAAGCTGTTGGGGTTGGGTGGTAGGAAGGGTTGACGTTATAGTGCCCCTCCATCTCATTGTCATACATGTAGACTCCATTAGAGTACGGCTCTGGTTCTGCATGGCTGGGATAGCCGGTGACGTAGTAAGCCGTTGTGGTGGGTCGGGGTCGGGGCTGGTAGGCGTAGGAGCGGGCGTCTGGTTGAGCCAGGTTGGGCATGCTGCCCGTGTTGGCGTACATGTCTTTTCTGTGGCGACCGCGAGCTTTGCGTCTGTGGGTGTGGTTACCGGGGACGCTGTACTCCACACTGGATTGGCTTGTGTAGGAGGAGCCGTCATCGAGGACCTCAGTGCTGTTGCTGCGTCGAGCTGGGGAGAAGGTGAACGTTGGCACAGGAGGTTCGGTCTCTGTCACGAACTGGGACTGGGACTCCAGACTACCGCTACGCTGGCGGAAATGTTGCGGAGCGTCCTCTGATCTGAAATTGGAAAGCACTTTATTGAAAAGCTCTGTTTTGATTCACGGATATGCCAAAAAAAGAGCTGTTGATGACACAGATATTGAAAAGTCTCTGAGGCCTTACCTAAGCTGGGTGCTGCTGTAGGCATTGCGGGTGAGGAGGGGGGTGGGGGGCATGCTGCGGGCATCACGTGGCTGTCTGGAAGCCGGTTTAAATGGGCTGCTGTGGCTTGATAAGGCATCACGGTGACTGTAGTGGAGTGATTCCTGGACTTGGCCGTAATTTAATCTGGAACACAGATAAGAACGATGTTTTTAGGGCTTTTGCCTCTATAGGGCTGAGCTTTTTATTGAAATAAACACCTCTACCCTCTCTTCACCTTCTGTCAGAAAAAAACACTTTGGGTTTGCTTGAATGCAGCACTTTAGCCATTACTTACACCTGAATGACAGTCATTACATACCCCGTTGATCATTCTTTTCATGCAACAGCAAGCATTACGACTTCTGAATCTGAGGGCATCACATCACCCATATCACTTTGTAAACAGTCATGAAGTAGCTGCCATTTAAACTAAGTTTCCAGAGCTTTCCTGTTTCCCTTTTCCTCTCCTCTCGGCTTGGAATTGTTGTCTGCTCCTTCGCAGGCAGCGACATGTTCTTTTCCATCTATTTTTAAAGCCGGTGCGTTGGGCTGATAAGAGGGAGATTGTTGGAGAGCCAGGAGAAGGAGGGAGGTGAGGTGACTAGCAGGAATGTAGCTGTGGATCTAGTCTACAGGTCTGTACTAGCTCCATGCTTATGGGCCTCTAGAAAAACAACTGTCAGACGCACACTGAAAATTAAAATCATCTTTCATGGGTGTCATTGCTGGCTGTTTACCTGCTGTCTGCTTGCTGGTCATTGGCAGAAGACCGTCTGTCTTTGCTGTAGTGAATGTCCAGAGTTTCTGCGTGGTGTGGTCTTGGGGAATACTGAACCGATCTGGACCTCTGCCTCTGGGAAATGAGCTCGTCATCTGGGAGATAAAAAGTGGTTTCTTGGTCAAAATTGATCTAAAATGCAGTAAATGAGGAAGGAGGGAGTGAACACACACACAATGCGCACGGCTATGCCTGGGCACTTACCATCATCTAGAGTGAGGCTGTCAGATAGAGAGCTTAGGTCTGAAGGGTTGACATCATCTGATAACAGAGGAGAGAAAATAGTCTTTAGAGACTCCTCTGATATACACTTTTCATAGGAAATGACACACCTTTCAATCAATCATCACTTGTCAGAAAATTCATAGACCTTAAAAATCAATTTCAAGCTTTGACAGGCAAGCAAAACAAAACCCGCGTGGAGCTTTCACTGCAGTTTATGACAGCTACCTGCTAAGATCAGTGAGGCTCTCTGGGTGGGTTTCTTTCCTTTCTTGATCCTGTAGGCGTTGATCTCTTTTTCGATCTCCTCCAGCTTCCTCATTGCATCCAGACAGTTGTTTCTCCTTTTCTTCTTCACTGTCTTGGCGAGGTCATCCTCGTTGGATAACTTGATGGCTGCTTCCACAATCTTCTGCTGCAAGGCGAACCTGCTCTCAAGATTCCTCAGATGTGGGTCCTACAGGGAAACACAGCACGCACACAGTTAATGGGGGGAATTTCCAAAAAATGAAGACAGATCCCATCAACGGCAGTACTCTGAACAAAGAAACAGACTACAAAGACACAATATGGAATTTATCTATAAACATTCATTCTTAGTGTGCTGACATATTCATATTCAGATGTATATTCTCTTTCATATTTATTTGGAAACTCACAACAAATGTTTCACTCAAAGCATTTTCAAAAAGGTTAAACCCCTAATCCTCATCTCAAAAGTCAAATGATCCAAATGGTCTCTAGGTAAACAAACACAGTGGTGTAACAACTCGGTTTCAATTAAGTATGACATGCTTCATTACACAACAGAGAGAAATATACCACGACAAAAACACAACACACCAACAGCAGCAGCACTAACCTCATCGTAGGGGAAAAGGTCATCCAGCTTGAAGGCTGTCCCAACACGCCGTCGTACATGAGGAGCCTTCTCACCTGCGGCTAAGGGATAGTCTTTAGGCAAACGGCCTGTAAGCTCCTGCAAATGAGAATCACAACAACCAAAAGTCAGCTGAGAGTGGGCGCCTTTCAAAAGCCCTTGAGAAAAGAACAGAATAAGAGAGACACTCACAGCTTCCCTCATGCAGATCATCTTCAGTTCTTCAAGTTTCTGTGTCAGCGTGTCTTGAAGCGCCTTTTCTTTCTTTTTCAACTCGGCAACCTTCTCTTTCTTCTGTTCCTCGCTGACTTCAGAGTCAGCAGAACCTGGAATAAGCACACGTCTGATTAACTACAAATTATAGCAATAAATCATCTCTCACAATCTGACGTGGATGAGAAGCCATTAGCCGGTTAACTCTCCGCTTACCGGCTGAGATGAGGCTGCCATTGCTGGCCATGATGAGCTGGTCTTTGCTCTCAATGCTGGAAAGTTTACTGATCCGCGGGGCGCAGATCTCTGTGAGGTCCATGGCGATGTCTCCTGAACTCCTGGTCGTGGTCATCTTTGACTGTAGGTTAGATAAGAGTTGGTTAGGAGGAAGGAAACAATGATGAGGAGGAGGGAAAAGAGTAATGAAGGAGGGATTGTGAGTATTTCATTGTAATGATAGCACACTGCGATCGTGGCGGCTCCATTTGCATGCTCAGTACTCCAAGCGCACTGCTCTATCATCAATCAGTGTGGGCTCTATTCCTGGATGAACACTGACACACCATCTGCCTTTGAGGGAAGACAGTGGCTGAATAACCCCATTTGACTGCAGCCACACACGCTCATCCATCTCCACCACGAAATGCACATCACACACACCACTCATACTGTATAACAGCCCTGATACTGCATCATAAACACAAACACATGGACCATGAGTGTATCTTCAAGGCATTCGGACATCTTTTAACACCCACACAAGGACCTGGGCTGTGAACACACTGTGCCCTTTTCTATTTATTGTCAATGGTGCGGTCATAAAACCCATTAATCTCTTCCAAGATAAACACTTCACATTTTATATGGCAAATTCTGGTTCTACTTTGAGTTAAACACGTTTCCTCAGACCACAGACAAGGTAAAAATAGGCATAATAATAGGCGCTACTACTACAACTATATCATTCTGCACTACTATATCAGCAGTGTGGTAAAAATATTTCACTCAGAGCAATTACAAGCTCTTGTGCATTTTCACTTTCAACGACCTAACTGCCTGTTATTTAAGTTAAAGATAACAGCAGTACTATTCCTTTTATAGCAAGAATGAATCCCAACATAAGGCTGATCAGCATGGAACGTATTTACATTAAATCTGGACGCCTGGGATATCACTTCACCAAGATATTTACACAAGTCACAGGCATGGGACACGCAGGCAGTGAATCACATGAGCAACAGTCACTGTTACACCACGCTGTGACACTTGCACAATAACCTTTCAGACAGAACGTCAGTCCATATTCAAACTGAATGAGAAAGACAAGCTCAGTGCATTTTAATCCGTCTGAAGCCTCATTTTACAGTCTGTTGAAAACAGGTCAACACTATAGCTCATAATCATAATCATAATCATTTTAAAGTTCCTAATAGGGCGATACAAACACACAAACAACCTATGTATATCAGTCATTTGCTCCTAAAGAATCAAACCTTTTCCCCTGCGTGACCTTCTGTAAACACACACACACACCTGACCCTGATCTGTGACCTATGTGGGTCACTTGACATGAGACCAGCTCTATACACAGGTCAAGTCATCAGTGTAAAATAAGTATTATGCTGTTTCTGAGTAAATCTCAGTTGGCAGGAAATGTGAACAAAGTAAACCAGTGAGGAGAAAACAGACACTCACTTTGCTTTGCTTCCTGTCCAGGTAGAACTGGTGCTGACTGATGGCCATCACCCAGATGGTTTTAATCAGAGAGTGGCTGGCATACCACGTGTGAATGACCAGGCCAGTCTGTCCGAAGGTTCGCTTGGTCACTGTTCTTCTGTAGAAGATAATAAGACAAACACTCAGTACTTGTGCTAATCCAAGAAGCAAATGTGTTCATTAACTGCATACAGAAACAGAACTGTTGATGGTAGATGAACAAGGCTTTAATTAAGATTAAAAAGATGTGTTACGCAAAGATTAAATAGTAATTCAAATAAAATCTTTATCCAATTAAACTTGTGGGTGTTTGTGTAATAATAGACCGAAGAGGAGACGAGCAGTGACATCAAACTCATTTTGAAACAGACAGTGGGATTTAATAACAGCTTTGGTGGCTGAAAGTGCCACATTAAAGCTAATGTGAGTAGCAGAGGTCTTACAACAACCATAGAATAACACATTGGCCCTTGAAGAGCAGGAAAACACTCATTTCACAGGTTACAGGTTACAGCTATTAACATGGTGTCTTAAATGGGCCACTGGCAGCAGATGCCCTTCACTGTGTGTAAGGTGTAGGATAAGGACATCGGAAGCAAGAGAGCAGCAGCTAAAATGAGAACACTTCAAAAACAGGGAAAGGACCTATTAAGATCAGTTAAGATAGACTGAGTGGTTTGCCTTCTCTGACCTGTGTGGGTCGTTCACTTCCACAGCAAATTTCTTTTCGCGGAAATACAAATTCTCCAACTGCTTCCACTGAAACAACTGCAGAGAAAGAGACAGTTCAGAGGAAAGGGGGGAGGGGTAGAGGAACATTACACATCACTGAATACACAGGCCAACACAGGACTATTGATTAAATGTGGATTTACAGTACATAAACAGAAATGTCATTTGATACCACAAAGGCTATAAAACACAGTTGTGTCAGTTCAATGTCAGATCAATCTCGCAAAGACAACACAACAGGGAGGCAGGTATTAAAACAACTTGCTTTGTTTCAACCACAGCAGCCTGCCTTTTAGCTGTTTTTTCTGGTCAATTTGCAAAATTAGCAGAAACAACACAAAAGCTGAAGCGTTGAATGGGGTTCAGTGGACCGGCCAGTCAGGTGCAAGTTCGGGCTAACGCAGGAGCAATTATAATGCCAATGCTGCAACTGCAGGGAGAAAAATCGGGCCAGGCGGCAGGCCAGCTTCCCATTTCATTCTGCTGTGGAGGAGGCAGGACCTCTCTGTGTCAGAATGAAACATCTGCTCTGCCGATACTGGGCTCACTAAACAGATTTGGAGCCACTTGCCTGTGAACAACTTCCCTGCTCTCATATTAGTAAAAAGAAAAGCTACTGAACAACAGTGGGGCTGAGAGTAAAGCCCGAGAGAACGATTATAGCCACTTTTTTTACCCAATACCAACCTAGAAGGTAGCAACACAAATTACTCTAAACTACAAAAACATTTGACAACCTGTGAATTGTGCCTAGGCTAAGAAATCACAATAAGATGCCACATTTTCACTTCCACTGGGACAAACATATTTGCTGAGCCTAAATTATACTCAACAAACCAACTAGAAGACATATCTCCCTTTACAACAGCGTGGCCCACACAGCACAGGGAACAGGTACAACACCACCAACACTAACCCTAACCACCAACAAAAACCACTATACAGGTAATAGGTGGACACAATCTAAAAGCTTACCGTAAATGGTATTTTTTGCACTTCTCAAATCCCTGCTGAATTCTCTTGGGTTTGTATTGAATCCTTTGACTGAGTTTCCCACAGGGCCACAGCTTCCTCGAACAATACTCTCTCTTGTCTGTCTGGAGTCAGATAGGTGTTGCAAGAGTTTCAGCTGAGCTGGCCCCGCCCCTTTCACCCCTCCTCCTCTGACATCACAGATACCTCACCGCTGCCTCCGAGGTTTTGTACTGTTCTTCACTGCTCCCTCTCTCCTACACTGCTCACTTCCTTTTTAGTCAGACCAGATGAGCAGGTTGTACACAAGC
Source organism: Morone saxatilis (assembly GCF_004916995.1). Taxonomy (NCBI): domain Eukaryota; kingdom Metazoa; phylum Chordata; class Actinopteri; family Moronidae; genus Morone; species Morone saxatilis. Next base: position 5,709,929 of record NW_023339740.1, on the reverse strand, counting down.
ATGTGCTGGGCAGGGTTTTCTCTTGTTTGAAGACATTTCATCTCTGCTCCACTTCCCGTCACTCGCAGATAAGCGATCAAACCTACACTGACTCTGAATACTCCGCTTCCATCTGGGAAGTTCTCTGCTTTTCATATTGTAAATACCACACAAAGCACTGTTGTGAAGCTGAATCTACTGTGACACTCTCCCCCCACCTGGGGAATCTGTTACTATGGTCTAATCATTAATAGCAGGGGCTCTCTTTGCTTTCATGTGGCAAGGGAGCACTCTGTCAGGTGAAAAAACCCACTATGTACAATGCTTTTACAGGTTTACACTAGCAAACAATCTTGACAACTCAGAGTTTCACGCTACACAGTTAATGTGTGTATTCATACAGTTTCACAGGAAGCTTTCATTTTGCATTAATTAAAATCAATGAAGACACTCGATGTTAGATTTCTAGTCAAGGTAACAATATTGTCTTTAGTTATGTGGGCATGGTGGACCATGATGCTGTTCCAGCCAACACCACACTCCTTATCAATTATATAGTCAGTCTGCCAATGAAACGATGAGCAGGGTACTAGAACAATGGGAACCAGCCAGCAGGACACTTCCAAAAAGCTCATCCCATTGTAAAGGGGACCCCCGCCAATTAACACCCCCTTGTCACTATCACTAGCATCATTTACATTGTAACAATAAGAGATAACAAAGGTCTTGGCAGTAAACACACACTTTCACTGCACAATTCCTCCTATTAGAGAAATAACACACCTGTCTGCCAGCACATAGATGAAACTAGAGGACTCTCTTGTGACTGCTCCTTAAATATTTCAACGATGTGACACACCTCAATCTCTCTCAAAGACTGCAAGAAGTCCTTTTATAGTGGAAACACTCCGAGAAATAATTCTGCACACAAGCCAGTTGACATAGCAAGTGACTCATACAATACAAATCCTAAGAAGAGAAAACAAAAGTAGCCATTTTCTTAAAACCAGGAAACACTCCCGACTTAACAGTACGCTCATGATATGAGTGAATACACAGAATTTCAGCATTTTCGTATCTTTAGTATTTACGTCTCCCTTGTTTTTGCCAAATATCTCATTATAGGCAGGTGGAAGTGAGCCAGAAATGCCTGTGGTTTCAGATGGGATCAGGCTGTTCAGATCCAGCTCACACCCACAACTCAAAGACCCCCCAGGGCCATGAGTCCGCAAAATCATACACGTGTGAAAATGTGTCTCAGGCCCTGACTCACAGGGCTGCACAGAAAAAGATCTGCCCCACCCTCCACATAACACGTCACATACCAGCTCTGGCTGGCTGGCAACACTGTACGTTTCCACAACATGACACATTGCTTAAAGTTGTGAAAACCTGAATAGAAGAAGAGACCGGAAAGAACTTTCTGCTCGGTTTTCATTTGAAATTACCTTTTCACTAAGAAACTTTACACTTCTTTCAGGCCTTTCATATCATGTCATTATTAGCCCAGAGGCTGACACTGCCACCCATAATAAACTGAAGATTTATTTTGGTTCTGCTGGCTCATCATACATGTGGACCAGCATGTGGTCTTAAAGAGTGTCCCATTACCCACTGGGAGAGAGTGACACAGAGTGAGGAAGAGAGACAAGTCTCCTGGTTTAACTCAAGAAAGAATTAAGTCTTGGCTTGCCATCTGCTTCAGTCCCATCCTATGCCTTGGAAACGCATCACACTGTTTTTGGTCCTCCATTTTTGTTTCTCATACTGAACAGTGGCTAATCCTCTTCCAAATTAAAATGTTGCTTATTTTTCTCCTATGCACTTTCCAGATATCTGGGACACATAATCTATACTATTTATCAGCATTGACCCATACATATATACACTTCATCTATGCGTAATGGAAATGATGGGGTATTCACATTACTAAATGTGCCACTTCTCTTAAACACAGCGGGGAGAGGGGGCTTTTGAGTTTTAGGCTTTTTAATATGGAGTGATGAAACCGGCATGCATGCAGAGAAGATAATAAGAGGTTAAGCTATTGTAGCTACTTTAAAGGATTTTTACAAACTTATAAAATAAAATAAATATATATATATATAAAATATAAAAAATATATATATCATATTTCTAAAATATGCTTAACTGCTGACCTCCCACCAGTAGCACCTCTAAATCCAGCCCCCCTACACAGATAATTGTTTTGTATTGTTTGATCAATTGTGTTCCCTCCAAGACAAACACACACACACACACACACACACACACACACACACACACACACACACACACAACACACACACACACACAACACACAACACACACACACACACACACACAACACACACAACACACACACACACCACACACACACACACACAGAGATTACCATGATGAATGCAACATGTTGAGAGGGGCTGGGCTGTGTTGAATACAGGGGCTGTGAACTAAGGCAGGAACCACTATCAATATTCACTAGATATAGAGGTCTCCCTTCAAGGCAAAAGGAAAGTAGCCATACACTTCCACATCAGTAAGAGCAACAAAAAAGGTCATTTAAAAAAGCCAACACTTTTTCCCACATCAGGAAACTCTTGTGAGAGTCCCCTTCTTGTGTGGACGAGTTGGAGAAAGCAGGAACTAGTTTTAAACACTCCCAGCACCCCTACACCCTCATTACTGTGCTGTCCCCCTACTCTAAACACCCACCCACCCTGCTGGCAGAGTGCCAACCCCAGTCCCAGAGGCCTGCTGCTTCCCACAGAGAACCATAATTACACCTTCAACTCAGAAGGTTGGGGGGAAACACAGTGGCTGCGCCCATTAATGCCTCAGTATAACAGCACACCCTGCTATGTCAACAGGTTCCTGCTATATAACAACAGCTATGACAAGGCTAATGAAAGAAGCTGGGGAGAAATGCTTGGTTGGACAATATTAAATAACACCTCTCAAACAAGGCGAGGGCATTCACAGACACAAGAACAACTCAAACATTCAACAACAGCAACTCAACAGGAGCAGTTCATTTTTGTACTTTTTTCACATGCACCACAACAGGCACACGATGGGCCCTGTACAGATCAGATCAGTAGCTTAATATCCACCACAAAGCGAAAAAAGTTGAGTCTGATAGTTTAAGAAATAAATGTTTATCATTTCCTAAATTAAGGTGAAAGTGAACTTCATAAAGTGTACAGCAAAGGTGAAAGGGTATTTTAATTGTTCCAATGTTAGGCTTTCATAATAAACCAAGGGTAGGTATTTTGTGCATTCTTCCCTTTACACTCTGCAAGTCGAGCTGTTTTATAATACTGATGACAATTAATTCCACTCTTGCTAGTACTGCACTGTATTTGCTCTTACACCTACAGCCTTGACTTTACACGGCACATACTGATACTCAAAAATATTTTCCCCATCGGTCTTCCTCTTTCTCCTGACTGGCATGGGAACCAGGGTCTTAATTACACCTATTTACAGTGTGGATGGATCATTAACCAGCAAACAAGAGGCACGGTAATGAAAGCTATGTTTTCAACTAGCAAAGTATTAGCAAAGTATAGTACTCAATAGTACATACTTCCACAAGATACTTTGAAAATACTTGTTTTAGCCTTAAATTTCACTTTCAGAAGTTTATTTTTTTTAAAGGGCCTCACCCCAAGTTAGTCCCAGGGGCTTAACAATGTGTACAACATATGAAAATCTGTATCCTTACTTACTAAAACTCACAAGTGGTGGCGTTTTTCTTTGAAGAAATAACATTTCAGATGAAATACAGTTGGGGCAAACAGAGCAGCTGTGAGAAGAAGTCAACCTACCTTTCTTGGTTTCAGCTTATCTTGCAAATCGTACTGGCCAATGCCTTTGTAGCTGACTCCCAGCCACCACGGTATTTCTTGCTTGTCCTGCGTGAAAGCATACACACACGACACCACTCATTAGAGGTAGCTTTATTGGTGGGAGTTTGCAAAAAATAAAAAAAGAGGCCTGTTACCAAAGCAATTACCCCATTAGGCTCACAGCAATAGCAACACAAGAAGAGATCAAATACATTAAAAGGCCTTCAAATCACTGCAAGACTGACTGAGTCATTTTAACATCACTGTTTGATCTCCCCAGACACCTTGATTTAATAGTGCTCGGTCTAGAAAAACAAGGAAAGTTGAAGGAAACATTTAAAACAAATTAAACTAAACATGTGACACAATGTTTTACTGGATTCTTGACTCGACTCTTTTGAATTATTTAAGTACTAAGTTGGTTTGTATTATTTTATCCCACCCAAGCAGACAGAGAAAGTCCTGTGTGTTCCTACAGTAACAGACATGTTGCTACTTTAGCTGCAGATTCTAAGCAAGAAAGGGCCTCATGATTCAAACATAATGCAAATATAATGGAATTAAGTGAACAAAGGTTAGACTGATGTATTAGATTAGATGCAGAAAAATAAATTAAGACAGCATGTTGACAGAAGCTTGTTCAAAGGTTAAGCTTCTGTATGACTTGGGGCACCACTGTTACCTTCACTGGGTAATAATGGACTCCATATGTCGGCAGGGACTCCACCAGGGCCAGATACCTTCAGAGAAAGAGGAACAGGTTAACAGGAATTCCGCCATTTACACTTCATCACTGTCAACAGGAGGCTGTTGTAGAACAGACAAAGTGGGATTTAAGCTACAGTCATTGAGAAGCCACAGTCATTTGCAGTGGCAAGCTGATCGATTTGTTTCAGGGCTGTGACAGAGTCCATTGATCAGTTCAAGGGCACAAATCATCCAAGTGTAAATGGCCCAGGGTTCCTCTGAGTTACAGTCCCAGGGAAAACACAGAGAAGGATGGACATCCTCCCAAGGCTGGCTGGCTTGCTGCCTACTCAAAGAGCACCTCCTATAAAAATACTATAGTTTTTTTTTTTTTTTTTTACTTACTGCACAATGGCTTGTCCTCTGGTCAGCCCCTTCAGTTTCTTGTAATGTTCAATCACTTTGTCCTCACTGCAAATGGATAGATAAAACATTTAATGAATAATCCATCAAGTGTTCCACATTCCAGCCGTAGAGGGACTGTGGCAGGGCCCTTTCGTTGACACACATTCTGCCTGCTCATGCAGAAAATGCAGTCTGGCCTACTGGCCTGCTGATGTCTCTCATCTACCTCTCCTGCAAATGCATCCCATTTACTTCCCCACTGTAATCATCCCCTTTAATAGCATAGTGAAACTGCAAACTCACTGCGGCTTAACAGACAGAAAGATACAGACCTATTCATGTGCTTACCCATACAACCGTAAGACTATAATTTTAATTTGGATATTAAAATGATGTATCCGCTTCAGAGGCTGCAGCAGCCTCAGATGACCATTTAGCCAGAGGAGGAGGGGCAAGCAGAGGAGCAAAAACAGCAGTGTGGATTGAAGAGACAGACGGCAAACTATTCAGACAGCCGGCGACCGTCAGCACCTCCCTCTGCTCTCTCCGGGCTAAGGGGCAAACGTAATTAACGCAATCCAAGCATTAATTAGTCACCCCATCAGTGGCAAAACTGTCTGCCAAGTACCTGGCAGGTCTGTAGACACCTTACCACCAAAAACTGCTCTTCTAGGGAAATTACTGGTTTGTACAACCAGGTGTTACTGGCCACTGAGGCGATTTGACAGCTGAATCGTTAGTGTATATTAAGGTGAAAGGGCTGTGGTATTGGTTAAACCACAAGGATCTACAGGGCTGTGTGTATGATCCCCTAACACTGCCCCCCCCCCACCCACATCCCTGACCTGCATGCATTTTGTGGTTTGTTTTCAGAGAGCTCAACAGCTCAGACAACTTACCAGTAATTGAGAGATGGGTGCTCCCTTAATACTTTGGTGGGCAGAACTGGGAGCTGCTTCAGGTCTGATCTGGCAGTCTCAGCACTGAAAAGAAAACCATATACAACCTTTAGGAACAGCTAATGTATTCATTCACAATATCAAGAGTCCTTTCTAGTTACATATTGATGCTTTAAAGCTGGGAGAGACACAACAAAGCACCAAAATTACACCGTTGATTGATGAAACACTCCCATATACATGATAATCTTTACATTTAGACATGGTATCCTGTTATGACCTTAATTGAGTCCTTCAGACCAGTATATGGACCATAAGTAAAAGGTGGATGTTTACACAACAAATCTCAACTCAAAGTCTAAAAATGCGTAGAGAACATTTCTCCACATGTTCGTGCTTTCACAGTGTGGTTTGAATTTCTATCTTAAGGCATGACAGCAATAATTCATGTTTGCAAACCTTTAGAAAAGGTGCAGTGTCAGGATATTGTTTTCATCTTTCTTATCTATAAAGAGTAGTACTGTTTGCCAAGACTAAACTTGAGCTTCACTCATGTCTTGCCAGACTTCATTTATAAAAGCACACACAGGGCCTTTAAGTCATGGGGAGCCTTTTAAGGGGCTTGGCGAGAAATCTTTTCAAAAATATCAAAGCCATTTCATGAAGGTTCTCAACACAAAGGCACTTCGCAGTTATTCTATGAACTGTGGGTACACAACTTTATACTGATTCGCCCTCACACATTAGCCAATGATCACAACATGACAGATGCAACAGGTACAGTTGGTGTCACCTACAAACATAGAAGCCAAAAATGTTAAGCAGAGGCTTCAACTTCAAAAACACAGAAAGCGGTCGTGTTATCTGTACGGACAAACTGTGGTGTTTGTCACTGTCAAGGTCTATGATAGCCAACTATGAGTCACTCCAACATCGTGTAGGTGGGAGTACTGGGTCTACAGTTTCTGCTGGACAAAAAGGGCTCTGGCTTGGCGGGCCAGTCCACTGGAGACCCGAACAAAAGCCATTCACAAGCACTTGGCAGCCTCTCCCTGTGCTGAAAAGTATTGTACGAGCCCCGGTGCTGCTACAAAACAGTCCACTGACTCTGAGACAGAACTGAACTGTGTAGGTCAAACCATACTTAAGATAAACTATTAGAACATCCTCGAGTATTGTACCTGCTATAAAAATAAACTCAACATAGCAAATTAAGTATCGGATGATTCAGGCCAATGGCCATTTGACCTTAAGTTGACTTTTATGAACATCAATTTAAGTCTTCTTTTAAGAATAATGAAATTTAACAGCCGCTGACATGGTAGGACAGAAGCATAATGATCCAGTTATGTGAACCAGCTTACTAAACAAAAAAACAAGGGTGAGCCACTGCAAGGGCAGAGGCACTTGAATCACTCTTCCCTGTAGCTACCTCTCCTAGGTTGACTGGGTTTTGCTGCCACGGCACTTCACTGCGTGTTTGATGGCATACATTTTATGGGGAGCTGGGGCCTGGCGTTGTCGGGGTGATCTACTTTGCAGCCGCTCTGCTCTGTCAGCAATCTGGAATTCATTACTACGTCTGTTATCTCCCCGCAGCCTGCAGCGTGGGGGCAATTCCTACACCAGGCAAAGCCCAGCCTTGCCCGGTGCAGCCTACCCAGTGTGGGAGAGATAATACTCATGTGTCAGCTGTTCCGCAGGGCTGAGACGTGGTGACTGTGGAGGGAGCACAATGAGAACGCCTGTTGCTGTGAATGAACCACTAACTACAGGCTACACCTGCAAATAGAACTGAGGACTGAAACTGTCTGGTTGTACTGGTTCACAATAAGAAACACAACTGACACTGTGTTAATCAAAGTTGATTTTAAATTACTGGCAGTTAATCTACAGTGGCACAGACAATGTCTGTAGCTCGCTTTTGCATTACAACTGTACGAGAAAAATCCCAGGTCAGTTACTCATAAAACCGACTTCCTGTGATTTCCTATGTTTTCCACAATCACTTTCATCAATCCCCCGAGAAGAGTAACTTGTTGCATTCAACTATGGATTATACCTGCAGGTGGTGAAAGCAGTCGCAATAATGTGTGAATCAATAGAGTAAGAAGATGCAAATGCAATACTGACTTTGCAGAGGTAACTCTGATACATGTACAATGTGAAACCTGGGGGTGCATTAATTCAATGCACAGCAGGGGTTTGGCCCACACCACCGCAATAACATGACTACAGTGAGTCCTACTGACGCCAACTTGTCTACCATTGGACAGTGGGTCTGGCTCATCCCTCTTAAGGCAGCTAGCTGTAGGAGGAGGAGGTCTCCTTAACTCCTCCACAGCTAATCTCACAGCTCCAGGGCCCTTTGCTGATACAGTGTAGAGGAGACACATTTATATTATATACTTTATGAGGGGATTTACTGGGCCTGTTCTCTAAAAGAGGTAGAAATAAAGGACACTGCAGGCACAGGAATGAGAAATACTGCCACAGGACAGCAGGGGATGTATCAGTACAATATCAGTGTTTTCTTTCTTTTGCAGTTTCTACACATTTCATTAAAGAAGGAAATATTAAAATGGCTGTCAAATGACACAATACAAATGCTCCAAGTGTCTTACAGCCAACTATCTAGAAACCATAATCAGAACGAGCAGGGGAAAAGTAGTGTCAGCGCAAATAAAGAGAAAGAAAGCTCGATTTGGACAGACTCCCATCCTCTCTGATACCAGATTTGTTGGCAGGTTGTCTTTTATTGTGCTTTCAGAATCAGGACAAAGTACGGCCCATCCCTACACCCACATGAACTGAAAGTTCAGACTGCACACTACACTCCAGGGTGAAGTAGTTTCAAATCAAAACACTGAGCCATAAATCTGTACTAAAGCGGCAATAAATAATAATTAACATTTATCAGGTCAATTACGCCTGGAACTAATGGGGGAGGTTAATGAGCAAAAGCAGATGTAGCCAAGTTTTTCTTTCTTTTTTTGCAAGAGAACAAAGGCAATGGTTTGACAAGGGGTCAAACTGCATTTTCAGCATTGCATGTAAGGCCCATTCAAACCAGACGCACAAACAATTCCTTACAGAGCACAAATCTTTGTATTCACACAATGAACAGGGAGGCCTTTAGAGGCAAAACACTGGGACAACACACAGGTTGGGCTGCTTCAAACTGCTCAGTCACTTACTCAGACAGAGCGGTGTTTACTAATCGCAGCACATGCCCTTCACTCCTATGGCTGGCAAAAAAAACAACACATCTTATCAGCAGTTCAAGCCTCTGAGAGCACGGCCCACTATGAAAACATTATCTCCACCAGTGAACTGATTATGGAGGTTTTGTACAGAGCCTCCCACCAGTGTCGCCAACCAAATTGTGTACAGAAAGTCCGTGTATTTGTACTGTGTCACATAAGCAGTGTCTGTGATGTGATGCAGTCCGAACATGTCAGATGCTGCAGCCAAATAACACCAGAGTTCTGATTTTAAAGGCAACATTTGGACCACGTGGATGGCAGCCAGCCAGCAGGGGTCCAGTTCAATGTCACAAGAACAAAATCAAGGGATTTATTAACTGAGGGACGCTCTGCATGAAATAAAATCTGAGGGAGTCAAGTTGAACATTAACTGACACAGCCATCATCATACACTTTGCACTGATCAAACAACATGACAAACCAAGCCCTGCGTCTTTGTAAGAGTACAGCATACACTTCATAAACTCAGTCTGGATTGTACTGCAGACACTAAATGGTTTATGGATGTCCGTGTATACAACAAACATTAGTAACAAATTGTACAGATTTTAGTACATCGCATTTGTAGATGTGGCTACTTAACTAACTTACTCAATGTACTACTCCTTCCCACCCCAGCTTATCTATCCTGTATTGCTCACTCAAAACAGTTTTAAATAAAAAGTCAACGAAAATCCTTTTGTATTTATCTAATTTATGGCTTTTATGTTTAAATTTGTATAACGTCTTACCTGGCGTAATCTCCTTTGGCCTCCTAAAAAGGGGAAAATAATGCAGTTAGTAAAAGCATTACAAGAAAATGCGATACTTGCTAATGTTAGCTACCTGCACAAGCTGCACAAAGGTAACGTTACACGATTGACCATCAGCACATTTCATTTGACTGCATTTTAATTTCTCTAATAAGTCGGGCAAACACTGCCTGGGGAACACAGGCTCAATTTAGAGGGCAGCGCCGATATAAAAGGGTCGGTTTCTTTAACAATAGCTCCGTGGAAAGCAAACTCAAGGGACAACTGTTTTCAAATGTTGCGTGCCCCGAGCGTCTTCATTCTCATTTAGGGGTGAGTGATAAAATTTCAGTCTAGAAAGCCTGCGACAAACTCTTACCTGCAATGCGAATGCGGCTAATTTGAAAACATTTCCACTCTCCACTTCGATGGTTTCCTGGTGTAAAAAAAAAAAACCGGCAGGGGTTTTAAAAAACACATACACACAACAAAGTGCAGCCCGTCCGACACACTTGACTTGAGAGAAAATCTTCCCGTCTCGTACCTCGGTCCCACCGTTACCGACTGAACCACTGCCGCAGAGGCTTTTCGGTGTTTGAAACTGTCCGTGAAGTGTATTTAATTCTGTTTATCAGCACTTGAGTTATCGTGACATTTTCCTTAGGCAACAAAACGCACACTGGTACATAGAAAGCATAGTTGAATGTCCGGTCTGAAGCTACAGTCCCCTCTGCAAAGTGGTACGGTCCGAAAGCAGGTTCAACAGTCTCCGTCTCCCATGGTGACCAGTCTGCTCTCCCCGCGAAAAAAAAAAACTGCACTGAAACGTTTGGTCACATGCTGCATTCACATGCTCCCCCTACGGTTGGGACGGTTCAAAAACTCCTAAATCCGTGTGAAGCAACTTCCTCTCAATGTGACCCAAGTTATCAAATTGTTTATAGGAAACATTTGGAATCTCTGGCCCTGGTACGACTCTCATACGAATTATTGAACTTAGTTGAACTTTTGCACGCTGTAATAATGATTTTAAAATCTACACAATAATAATGAACTCATCATACTCAAGCCCAAAAACTCTGGAAAGCAGCATGGAAAGCAGCAGTGTGAAATCTAGAGAGCTTCAAAAGTGTAATGTTGTGGGTGCATAAATAGCATGCTGTCGGTCAAATATTGTAACAAAAATTCAGTATAAAGATAAAAGGTAAAGAAATGTAGCCTTACTAAAACAATGGACATTTAAAATGTTGCTTTAGTCTTGTTTGTATCATTATGCTCATAGTATGAACAATATTATGTCCAACATATTAATGATCCGACCATCAATTCCAAGCTGAATGAAATCTCTTTCTCAAGAGTTTGTTACCATTAAGAATGATGGCAGATCAATAATTGGATTAGGCATTGACTATCACCTCAAAAAGCAATCAATTTTTGTGTGCAATGATCTGGGACGAAGATACATGCCAAATGTCTAGGATACAAAAATAAATATAGGTATGAGACAGGTTTTTATAAAATAAATGCTTAAAAACACTTACATTAAACACTAAGGATTTAGCGTTCAGGAAGAACAGCTCCACTGTTGTGTTGTCTTTCAGGAAGGTGATTTTCTCAATATAAAACCTGTGAAGAGCAAGATTCACTTGAAATAGACTGTCAGTGCATTATGCCTGTGCCTCAGCATTATTCACAAACTTCATAATGTTCAATGTAGCCTACTCTAATTTGGCAGTCGCACAGCAAGACTCAGGCTGTGTTCCATCACTGCCACCTGCTGGTCAGGAGAAGCCTTGAAGTTTTCAATAAACCAACTTACTTCAAATAAAGTCTCTAATATTAACAACTCAATCTAATGTACAACACTGAGATTTTCAATGGTTAGTATCTGATAAAGCACAACAGTATCCCACGGCTTTCAGCAAGAGCACTCACCTCACAAGGAACTTGAGCTCCAAAGGCCCTGAAGTCTTGGAGAAGTCATGATCAAGGACTTTACGATCCAGCTGGAGCCAGTTATTCTGGCCACTGAGCCGGGGATAAAAGAATAAATCATATGTTGGAACACTGCGATTGTAATTTTTCTCTTTTCTTTCTCCCCCCTCTCTAAAGGCTTCTGTAAACAAGGATTGGTTCTAAATCAACCAATCCCTTTAATTAAAGTCAAATTAAACACAAAAACAGACACACACTAGAGCACTGCACTTTTTGTCTGTTTTGTTAGGAAATGTACTTACGTGTCATCTATGAAGGACAATCCAAAGTATTCTTTCTCTTTCAGGTTAAAATGTGAAGCCACCAAATCTAACAGCTCACGGGACAACAGCTTGGGCTAGAAGGTTTAGATTAAAACACAGGAGTTCGGTTGAGATCATTTGTATGCTAACTCAACAGGAGGGTGCTACACAAAATAATACATGTGACATTCATAAAACATTTTACTGAAAAACTGACAAATAAAAAGAAATAAAAGCAACATAGAAGTAAAATTAAGACTTACTTACAATAACGAATCATCATTAAATCCTACACAATTTCAGTGCATCAGCATAATCTTTAGGGTATGCAGTGTAGTTGGTGCCTAATAAGGCTAGAGGAAAGTGTCGACTACCTGAACCAGCAGCTCCAGCTTCCTGCCATCCAGGAGGTGAACCTGGCACAGACGGCCCTCGGTCATCTGCAGGAAGACAGATAACATGAGACATGACCACTCCTGCAAGGCAGCACAGCACTCCACCTCCACCTGTACCTCTCCACTCAAAGCTGTGCTTCCATTATTTCAGCCTGGGGATAAAATGGCTGCTTTTCTTTCTCTCGTTGAACAGTGACTCACCGCAGTGTCATGTTTGTCTTTGTGTTGAATGAATAGGTAAGAGGAGCCACTGGGCAATTGTTCATATGGGACCCATGCTCCAAAACATCAAAGTCACTGCAAGATCATCAGAATTATTTGTTTAAAAAAGTCCCACAGAGAAATTACAGGCATAAATCAGCTCTTTATAAGTGCACCATGAGTCATAAACAAAGAGTCTAAGTTTCTTTTGCTAGTAAGAATTCACACATGCTATTGTCTTTATCCCCTCACACGTCCTTCCTCTGCAACAACACTGGTCTAATGAAAATTCCCTGAAATGTCAACAGCCCACGTTTCCCTCTGCCGTTAAGAAACGAAACCAAAAGACAATGAAGTCCTGGTGCATACTTTAATTGAATTCCCACTGTATTGTCTAAGATGAATGGCTTTAAGATTCATTATGTTGCAGTCAGCAAAGAAGTGCCTTTCAGTGCAGGGCAAGGTAGAAATATTATTGTGTGGTGATGAATATTAGCCAAGCCATATTCCAGTGGGTTAAGCTGCTGCCGACATTCAGCCTCCTATTCTGATATTTCAAAATATTTCTTAATTCCTCAGTACAAATTCAGATGATATGGTGTACATATAATGTGCATCTAAAGTGTAATCTCTGTTGTTGTAATCTTAATATTCCAGTAGTCATCATCCTAAATAATGTAGGAATTGATTTAGCATTGTGGACTGCGGCATTATTTTATTTATTTCTATGTGCTCGCACAGTTCATGCCTTATTCAAGTGTCACCACAACAGTTGTTCAGTGCAAGAAAACCCACTTTGCCACCTTTATTTAATCAATCATTTTGTAGGTAAGGTTATATTCAGTACCAAACAAAACATTCTAATGTTGAAGAAATGGTTCAACATTTGAGAAATGGTCTATATTGCTTTCTCACCTAGAGGTAGATAAGAAGATTGATACCACTCTCCTGTCTGTGCTGCAGTAGGTTACTTTAATAAAAGTAACTACACAAGAAGGAGCCAGAGGAACCTGTTTTTTTCACAGATTATCAGTCTTTGTCCTACTGCCATGGATATATCGAAAGTTTTAGCTAATATGACAAAAATTAGTTTTATAAAAATTACCTACTGCAGCATTATTATAAAGCTAATAAAGCTCTCCAACAAATAACAGGTACACACCAATATCTATTGTATCTGAAGTTTGCTAATATTAGCCACCATAAGTTATACTGGTCATACCAAATCAAGTAAGGCTGATGCAAAACCCTGAGTGTATTGAACTGGGCAAGGCTGTGTTTTGTTTTTTATGAATTCAACATTTAATTTGTATTATTTCTTCTTTCAGAGGTTACATAGTCTCACTCTAAGTATAACAAGCTTGAGGTCATTTACCAAATCCTTTATTGAATACCTCACCACCAACTCACCATGTGGGTAAAGGCGAGGTCTGGAACACAACAGAATAAATCCACATAATTAAAGCTACTATATTATTTTTTAAATCCCTGACTTTGGTGCCCCCAAGTGGCAGGATGAGAAATGAGACAGTGGAAAACAGCAGTGCAGGCCAGTACCCTGTTTTATTTATTAACAAAATAATATCCCTTATCTCATAAAAAGATGTAATGTGAAAGACGCTATATTATCTCATTGAAATTCTATACATTGTGGCTTTAATGCATTAAAATGTACTTTTATTGGTTGGGAAATCAGTATAGAGTCAGAAAGAGGGTCTTGCTCATACTATAAAAAGATATCTTATTCCATCATTCTGTGAAACCTCTGTATTATCTTATGTGGGCATGAGCAGTATTTGATCATATATAACGGTTTGATCTCAGTGATGCCTAAATGCCAAAACTGTGTGTTCCTGTTGACTGGATGTTGTTTGCTGCCCAGGAATGTGTCCTGGGTGCCTTTTATTTCTGTGACTTCAGTGAAAAACATGTGGCATCCAACTGCTTGGCCTCTGCGATGGAAAGTGAGGGTCATGTTAGTGTGGCCACAGGGCAGGAAGGCACTTTCTGGCGTGGTGTGAAACTTCAGTCCGCCAGGACATATTGTTCTCTGCACCACAACAGAGCTGTCATTTCACTTTTATACTATAAAGTGTACTTTTCCACTTTGTTGTTTTTCAACGCCCTAAACCTCAGTGAGATTTATGGTGCAGTGGCTAAAGCTGTACTTGTCAACAAAAGGGTTTCATTTGCAGTCACGGTAACTTACTATTATACTAACTTAGGATTTCAACACCATACCCACTCCTACTACTATCTGATATGAGCTGCACAGCCGGACCTTTATTTAAGCTCCATATCTCAGTAGTCCAGAAGAGGCAAGAATCTTTTTTTATAGACAGAAATAGGAAAAATAAAGAAGTACTGAAGCTTACCTCAATGAAAACCACAACCTTATTTGATTTTTCTTGATAGGGAAAATAATTGTGGTTGTTAATTACAACGTTCCATAGATTAATCTAGGATTAATCACTATGGTAACCCTTTCATTAATTGTTGTGGCCGTCCAGTGCACAATCCTCTCAAGAGCCTATCTATCAATGCTGCATTGTTGCAAGGCAGTGACATCAAAACATGGAGAAACAGACAGGGCTCGAGCAGTCTGATTTTAAGCTCATAGCCAGCTATTGGATTTTAGATTCACCTTCAAGATCTATGCATGTTACTCCAAATCTCTTCTTTTTTGTCTTTTTTCCAAATCCTAATGCTCAACCACAAAAATTCATAAAACCTTAAATTAATTTGCTCCCTTTGAAGATGTAGTGTATTTGATATGGAGATACTGTAGAATATACTATTGCATGAACAAAGTAGCACTGGCAAAGCTGCCAGTGCTGAACAGAGGACCTGAGCTTCGAGGTCTCCAATGATGAAAAGAAAGGTCATGACTGTGTCAGACAGGTCATCCCCCTGAAGCCCTGTCATTATGGGCAGAGGGCCCCCGATGGTGCTCTCTTCACATGACCCCCAGCAACACTGACCTACTCAGCCCGAGCTGGGCCCACCCTGCAGCTCTAACCACATCTACAACCCAACGCTTCACCCGTTGACCATAAGTAACCACAAGCTAAGTGGGAAATACTTGTATCCACAGTGGTAGAAAGTAACTAATTACATTTACTCAAATGCTGTACACTTTACTTCACTTTAGTTCATACTTCTTCTCTGCTGCATTTCAGAAGGAAATGTTATGCTTTTTACAGCATTTATTTAACAGCTTTCACAAGTTACTTTACTAATTAGGATTTAACAGACAAAACATATGATTGGTTTATAAAATATTACGCATTGTTATAGTTAAAAGTAGTAGCTTTTTACCTCTGTACTTTTTGGTGAGTGAAATTAGGAATTTCACTTGTAATAGGGTTTTTTTCAGTAAATGTTCTGAATACTTCCACTACTGCATATGTGATTCTGAAGTGGAAAAAAAAACAATATTCCGGTATGTGGTTTTAAAGGTAAACAGATCTGATACTTGTGTTACTTCTGAGAACTCTTTTAAAGAGAAAGCAAGATCCTCACATGACATACACTGATGAGTATCAGGTGTATGTGCTTTTAAAGGGTACTGCCTAACTGACAGAACTTCTCGGAATATTGTAATTTTACTTTGTTTTGTGTCACCTTGTCAATTATACTTTTTATACCTTGTTTCAAGAATTGAGGAACTAGTAACTAGCAACTAGTATTATCAAGATGATAAAATGATGATGATGTCTATTCTCATGTAAAGAACGTAATTTCTTTACTATAAATCTCTTTGAGTTGCATTTCTTGTATCAAAGCTAAAAATAAAGTTTATTATTACTATTATTACTACTACATTACTACTTTTATTATGAATTAGTAACTGTTATGGAAAAATAGTCTTTAACATAAAAGTCCCAAAAGCCATCTAATACAAATAAAAATGGAAATATGCCGGGAAAATGCAAAAAAGAGGAACCTGAACACTCCTTAAGTTTACACAGTTTATGTTAGCAGGTAAGATGTGTTAACCACACACTGTGTTCAGGTGTTCCGGCAACAATGCATTTCAAAGACAACTTTGAAAGGTCTCCTCTTCAGCCAGACAGTGAGATCAAACGGCTGGTCATGCTGCTTTCTAATGACTGCCATATGCGCTGGGAGGGACCCTTGTTAAAAACAGACTTTGTGACTCTCCAAGAGGCAGCCTGTGTGCTTCCTCACACTCACACAAATAAACACGTGCATACACTAATGAGCTAGATGAGAAAAACTACTGACTCACTTCACTCTGAGGGAAGGTTGAAGGGATATAATAGGTAATAACCCGTAAAAATCCAATGGCTAATCAAAGAAATCAATCTGGCACTGGCACAGTAACCATTTACATATGCTGTCAATAAAGCAATCAATAAAACACACTATATTTAAACCCTTCTTTCCTTTTCCAGAACTCATTTATGCTGCCATAGCTAGGTAGGAGCTGTCATACCTGGTAGCATTTTCCAATCCTGAACCAGGCTTCTAGGAAGCGTCTGCATGGCATCAGCCCACGATTGTACCACCTCCTCAAGGTCTGATGTGCCAGGCTCCAGACGATCTGGCTGCCCGAAGCCACCAGGTCTTCCATTCCACGTATGATGCGCACAGCCATGGTTAGCTGCCTTTTCTCCCTGACAGCCAGTTCCTGCCTCTACTGATGAAACCTCAAAGCCACCTCCCAGAACCAGGAGAAAAGATGGATCTGCAGGCCACTTTGTTTTGCTTCAGAGCAACAAGCTGAAAGGAGCATCTACACTCCCGCACACACACACATACACACATACACAAAGTCTACTGTGTCTCCCCAGCTGATGTAATGTTAGTGAGAGTCGGCGCTCTGGAGAGGCTGGAGCGGAGCAGCGTGCCTCAGGCTTGGTCCTGGGCCCCGGTCCAAAACACTGCCTCATAGAGTGCAGGGGAGGGCAGGACAGAACCATGAGGCCCCTGCTGCAGAGACTACATCTCCCCTCTACATAAACACACTTGTATACAAACACAATGTACATGGAAACAAACTCCGGTTGGCCACTCAACCTTTAAAGTCATAAATACTCCTCACTGACTCACAGTAAAATAATGGTGAAAAGGTTTCGTTTTGCTGGTCCAGGCTGTGATTTTTCTCTTCTGTAAAATAAAGATTACAAAGTTAAATTGCACCAAAATATGTTCCTTTTCAGTTTTGCTGATGACTTCATCTTTTATTTCATTGTTTAATTTCAGCACTTATTTCAGTTTCATTGTCTGAAAACGGGTGTGGGAATGGTCACTTTGTCTGGGATGTGAAAGCTATTTCCTGGCGAGACCAGACATCTCCACCCATTATGTTCTGCAGGAACACTAAAAATAATTGGTCCTGTGTGGATCAGCAGGGATGGCAGAACTGACAGCGCAAAAACTAAAAGTGAAACTGTGGGGAAAAAACATTTAGAAAGGCTTTTATGTGAAAATGTAGAAGTAAAAGGCGCTTGTGAGTCACAACCAGAGATGTTTCTTTGTATAGAGCTGCAATTAATAAGCAAATGTTGCACACAGGCTGTACACCTGACTCAGATAAACAAGTCAGACAATACTAAGAAAAGCAACACAGAAGAAAAAGAACACGTGGAACAGCTCTCAGTGGAGACGTGTTGCGGTTCATCTGGAAACAATATCCTGCCGTTTGTTTATGTGACCCCATTTTCCACGAACGTTTAAGTATCCACAGTCAACATGGTGCTGTTTCATTGAACATGATGACCATAATTGTCTCAGAGCAGTTACACTGTAACCTCGATATCTGCAGTAATAGCACAGAGAATGATGTAGACTAAGAAGCAGACCTGTTACTGAAATTTCTATCAATAATTCCCAAAAACATGGCAAGGAAAGTAAATAAGTGATGTTTTCTGCCTCATCAACTATTACTGAGGAGGCAGTGGAGCTGCTCAGACAGTGGCAAACAGTTTCCTAGTTACAGATTGTTCCCTATGTGCTCAGTCACATTATGCTACACAAATAAATAATAAACTAAATCTTAGCGGTGCATGTAAGCATTAATCTGCTGCAGAGCATACATGTTGAAAATGAACATATCAATTACCACGCCTATGCAGGCAGTGACCTGGCTATACTGAGCGCTGGAAGCAACTGTGACATTGGGTTTTATGAAAAAAGGGAGTATGAGAAGAATATGAATTAATCTTCATCCAGGCACAAACAGATCCATATACTGTACTGTACTCTCAAAGAAATAGTTCACTTTGTGCAATAGCCTTTTGTACTATCTTGCCAAGAGTTAGATAAGATTGATACCACTCTCATGTCAATACATTAAATACAAAGCCAAGAGTCAGTTAGAGTGGAAACAGGTGGAACCAGCCAGGCTCTGTCTAGAGGTAAAAATCTCCCCTACTATCACCTTTAAAGCTGACTAGTTAACATAGTACACTAACAATAACATTAACATAGTATATCCAGTATCTCCAGCATTCAGCCCAAAAAGCCTGATTTCACAGTAGCTTTTCTAAAACATTGCAATGCATGTTGTGTTGTTTTAAGCATTTTTTTTTGCACAGAAATTGTGTGAGAAAATGAAAATTGTAGTAGTTTGGGGACGTATGGCTCAGTGGGACTGCTATGATTAGTGAAACTCGCAGGAAACAATAATGACTGGTAAAATTTGCAGAAAAGATGCAGTGGTTGGACAAAATTGCACGGTCGTGCAGAATTGAATTTGCGTTTGTTGTTGTGATCGCATCAATCGATTAAGAATAACAAATGTTAGGCTATAAACGGCAAGCTACTGTAGCTCACACTGACGAAAAAGTTAATGCTGATTCT
The DNA here is from genome assembly GCF_004916995.1 of Morone saxatilis. Classification (NCBI taxonomy): domain Eukaryota; kingdom Metazoa; phylum Chordata; class Actinopteri; family Moronidae; genus Morone; species Morone saxatilis. Next base: position 5,690,450 of record NW_023339740.1, on the reverse strand, counting down.
AATAAAAGGTGTCAGAACACAGTGCATCACAGTTTGGTGGTATGGGGCTGCAGAACATTATGACCACCAGGGTGCTCAGATTGTTACGGCTGATCCATGTATGCATAAATTCATTCTGGCAGGACAGTTAAAGATATAATATGTAATGTTGGTTGTGTAGTCTGCTGTTCCCAAATCTTTCTAACAATGTTCAAATCCAGAGAAATATGTAAATATTTGAATTCAAGGTAGCGGTGCGTTTCTTTTGGTCGCCTATTAATGGCATTATATCCCCTTTACACCCTCTAGGTGCTATAACCTCCAGGGAAACACGACAAACAGCAGATGATTTGTCACAAAATGCGGAAGGAAGTCAGCAAACATGACTAAATGTTATGTGAATAAAACTTTAACATTATCTTGTCTGTGAACTTAAAATAGATTTTCATTGGCACTGAATGTAAACACAGAGCTTTTTTTTCTCTTTGACAATTCCAACAAGGTTTATTCAAACAAGACAACCTCCTTAACAGTGTTGACAAAACAGAAAGTATAAGGAAAAAAGAGAAATATGGAGAAATAGATGGCTGTAAGATTGAGACTGTCTGTTCTGCAGTAAAGATCAGTCTTATATGACAGCAGTCTTGAGACTACAGTTATAGCCACAATATGTAAAATACTACTCTAATAATATTAAAATAAGATCACTACAATTTATGACAGATCTATTGACAGCAGCCATGTGGGAATTTGATCGTTGATCATGCAATTAATAATGCTTTGTGGCCCCTCCTCAAACTGCACGTCAAAGGACAACAAATCTGGCAGAACTAATTCTAAAATTAGTTGGGGGTAACCAATTCTCAATGTGGATCTGTTACCAATGGGCAGAGCCAAGCTAGCTGTTTCCCTATTTATGCTAAGCTAATCTAACGTACTGCTGGCTGTAGCTTCATTGTTACTGTATGGACGTGAGTGTAATATCAATCTTCATCCAGCTCTCTGCAAGGAAGCGTATACATAGCCTGTATTTTCCAAAATGTCAAATGATTCCTTTAACTATACTGAAAATAAATAAATCCAAGCTGACTGTGGTTGTTGGCAGTGAATAGCCTGCTTTATTTTTTTTATTTTTTTTTATTTTAAATACACTGATATTCTACGCTTCTTTACATATACTGGAGGCTGTCTGGCTGTCTAGCAGAAATTCAAATAAACATGAGAATAATAGTACAGCGTTTAACCACAAATAATACTGAAACAGCAAACGTGCTGTTACATTGTAAGGAAACAATTTAATTCCTGTGCTGTCAGTTAAAGCCTTTTTGGGGCATAAAAATGTCCTAACAGGATTACATATTATTGATGCTATAATCCACTACTGCATAAACTGGATGGATCTGTTTCTAGAGGGCAGGATTCATCATCAGAGACCCATTCTGAAGGTATAGATTCACCGTAACCAGCTAACCATGATAAACACAGACAGATGCGCGAAGCCACAGCTGCCTGGAGCGACAACGGGCAAGACAGCCAAACATATGGTGGACACAAGCCGCTGTTGATCACGCACATGATCGCCACATGTGTAAAGTAGAGCAGCGTGTTCTGGTCTACATAATGTTAATAAATACAGGGTTTGTGATCCATCTGCCAGCACAGAATTTCTGTAAAATATCTGTAAAAATATCTGCCAACATTCCACTTTGATCACTTTGATCAAGAAACGTTTCATTTGGAAATATGCATTTAACATTTATTTAAAAGTAATTTTTTTAGGAGTATAAAATACATCAGATAACTTAAGTACAGTTTATGCAGAGCAGTCAACCAAAACAAACACAAAGAGTGGTTATATTTCAATGTAAGGGCATGCAGGGATTGTCTCTAGAGCTACGCACACTTCCTGTGAAAACACACACGCATTCACACATATGCCAAATGGCTGCTGGCAGCAGATAATCCCTGTTGATTTCCACGCTCTATACTGGGGTTTCGGTGGGGTGAAGACGTAGGAAGGGGTAATGACCTCAACTAGAATCAATCTCTGGGAGTCTATGCTCAGAGAGGGCACCCCAGGGGAAAGTGGGAATTAACTGCCTGTGCTAACTGTTAGAGATGTCTACAATAAGCAGTTTATCTGATCCTTTAGTCTGTTCACAAGTGTCCATGTCTCATCACTCGCTCATATAGCATCTTTTAAACTAATAACACATGTATGTATCATTATCATGCATACCTTCTCATTTAAACCCTCATTAACTGATTGTTTGGCCACTTGTGGGAAGTGGAACAACATAATATCTGACATATTATCACCTTGATTTATATGACAAACATGTTAACTAACAGTTGCACATCCAGTAGACATGCAGCTACATTAGCATTCATTTGGAGTTGTGTTTCTGTCCACTAGTCAAGTCCTATATTCAGTCTCGTTTTAGCTCTGTTCTGGTCTCCACCAGTTCTTAACAAAAATATCTAGCTCTTTAGCTACTTAACGAGCCGCTATGTTCACCAGCTATTCTTTAACTGTGTCTGTCTGCTGTCAGGTGCTGGACAGGTAGTGTGCTGGAAACAGTTTCCTGCTGTGACAGGAAACAAGGTTAATGAGCACAGTGATAAATTAAAGTTGTAGGCTGTATCCATCTTGCTGCTACAAATACCCAGAGCACCAAACATGGATTAATCCGCAGCTGAAAATAGTCCCAAACAAATGCACTATTTCCTCCTGTTTGAGTAATGTTTGATCAAAACTACAGTGACCAGCTGCTTTAGGAAATTACTGAAAATTCTTAATAGCCTTGTTTCTACAACACTGGCTATAACTTGATAGCCTGTTCTCATTCCCATGTAATCAAATACAGACACAAGCATTGTTTGGTTAGTTGCAATCGGGATCTTCACTGCTAGATTAGATTAGAACACAATTAATCAAAATATTATATAAATCGCAATATGGCCATATGATAATGGTCAAATGTGTGACAAACAGCATTACAATGTAGTACTGTAGTGCTGCAGAGATGCCCTGGTCTACAAATTTTGTTCTCCAGATTTAGGAAGAAGTTAGTTTGGTACAGACCCCAAAAAATTATACTTCATCACGATATTAATAGAATAGAAATTCCCACATAACCTGTCAAAATAATCGCAATATGATATTTTTACCATATCGTACAGCCCTATGTTAGATGCCACTAAATCCTATACACTGGTCCTTTGAAAGTTTACGTCTTCATTTGGAACCAATGGTTTTGGAGGAGAGAGTCACAGACAGAGTAGGGAAGTCATAAAGTAGAGATACGGACTAACACATTATTGGTTTTAGTCTTATATGGGATTTATTGAGAATAAAAAGAAATTGAATAAAGCCTTATCCTTTAAAAGTAAGGGTTTTGCAGAGAAATATATTTATATTCCTCAAACAGGTATCAAACAATTCTGGCATCAGTAATGAAACTAAGACACAGTATTGGAGCCAATATCAAAACTTTTCAAATGAGATCCAAAAGAGAAAGAGGGAGGGAAAGAAAAACACATTCAGACACACAATAAAAGTGATGGAGGAAAAGGAAGAGGCTTGGTGAGGAAGTGCTGTGTCGGGTATAAGAATTAAAGAGGATTACTGTAACAAGGTCCATGTTAATGTGTAACAAGGGCCTCGTGCTAATCACTACATGAACTGACGCAGTGAAAACACCCAACCGTGATCACCTCTGCTAGATTTAATTAACTACTCATGACTTAACGACCCTAATAACAGCCAGGGAGGCAGGTTGGGGGAGTGGAGCGCGGTGATCTGCATATACACACACACCGTACTGAGGCCAGGTTCTCTTTCAAACCTCACTCGGTATCTCACTATGGGAAGCGCCTCCTGGCGTGACATCATGGAATCCAAGTTAACATTCGAGCTGTTTTCCTGGACAGACCAATCATCTTTCAGATGCACGGCTGCCCGTCCGTTCATTTATAAACATCTGGTGCCACCACGCGGCATTCTGCTTTCTTCCCGGTGAGATCATTGAGCTCTCAGCATATTGAACCCTGATGTTCATTTAATTTGCTCCTCGCGGACGCAGCTTTCAATCGGTAGTCACCGGAGCTGTATGTCTATACTGGGGTCAGGAAATTGTGAGGTAAAATTCTTTTTGTCAATAACGTTTTTCGTATATTTACGGTTGATCGGTTGGATTATTACATTTATGTTTAGAGCTTGCTGAGATTATCAGTGGACCGCGTTAGTGGTTTAAGGCTAGCCACAGGCAGACAGTATCGTCATCATGGTGTGGCTTCATGAGGAGAGGATGTGCGTTAATTTTTTTGCTGAGCTGTATATATTGGAGTGGAAGTTGTGTGCTAGATGACTTGGGGTGTTAGAGCGTTGACGCATAGTCGCTCCTTAAGGGAACTGCCGGCTTAGTGGGTGCTGTTTTGTGGCCTGGCTCCCCTAATGCGCAATGTGAAACGTAAGACTTAAGATGTGACCCTTACTATCGTCGAAGTAGAGACGCCCATTCCCTCATGAATTGCCTGGTATGGGGGTAGAACATGTCAGACAATCGCTGGCGGACTTGAAGTCCTGTGAGCATCTGTTGCGCCATGCGGCAGCGAGGATTCTGGTGAGCGCACTTATCGCTGTGTCAGCGACCTCCAAAGCCGACCGTGCGCTCGCCATCACGGCGACCGAAGCCCAAGCCTGACGGCCAGCGCTTATCCTGGGGATTATTGGTTGAGTAGAGACGGACGCGAGGCGTTGCGTAGCCTGTTCAGCCAGCTCCTCGAGCTACTTAATGATGAGACGTAGAGAGAGGAGGATATGGACTCTGGGTCTCCGCCGGTG
>NW_023339740.1:5672826-5685525 GCF_004916995.1 Morone saxatilis | reverse complement strand
GCTCTGTTCTGGTCTCCACCAACTTTTGTGGAAAATATCTGGGTCTTTAGCAGCTTAATTCTCCACTGTGTTCACTAGCCACTCACTACCTCTGACTAATAAACAGGCTAGTGGTGACAGTAAGTAACTGTAAGTAGTCAACACAATAACCTCAAAATTATCACATAAGGTTATTAGTCTCCTGAATGACTTCACATTGACAATTTCACATTGAAATGCTCCAACTCGGAAGCCAAATAAACTGTGTTGAAGTATGTGTATGCCATATGTTTACTTTGGGGGAAAGGGACTCCACTGAATATTATCTTTTCACAGACAGCATAATGCATTGCCTGTGTATAACTCAGTATACATGGCTGCTGTCTCCTAATACAAATACAATCTCCACCTCTCCCTGTCTCCAGCCTGACACCACGGCCGTAAACACCATGACCTCACACCACGGCCCGTCACCCTCTCTGATGTCACTGTAGTGTCACTCCATTTCTCTACACAAGTCATGTGCTGCACACAAGACTGTGCTCACTTAAAGGCTCATTCTTTTCAAGCTGTTGTTATACCCCCCCCCCCCCCAGGCAGAAGACAATCAATTGTTGTGGAAGTGCATCAGTGGCTGACATACTTTGTGTTCACGCTGCAATGCCCCTTCACAGCCAGCAGATGGGGAAATCGAGTGCCTCACAACCCCAGGACACAAAAAGGGAAAGCACATTTAGCACTGGAAATTGTTTGGGAAATTATACTGTCTGGAGGGGTTTCCTATTATCTTTAAGCCAATGTCATACCCTTCCTCCTAATATAAGGGCCTCATTTCACTTGTGAAGCCTGGATTGAAAGTTTAATAAGAATACAGACAGGCAGGCTGTTACAATCTAGCCCACTGTTTTGTTCAGTCCCAGTAGTTCAGTATTAATAGGCCTGAATCTGTTGAGAATACAAGGCAGGGCATGACAGGGGCAGTCACTCTGCCAAGATCATCACAGTTCCCTGTCCCTGGGCTTATTTCAACATGGGATGGCAATTACCTTGTACAGTAAGTGGTAGATTAATTATCTAAAAGGGGAAGGCCTCCGAGTGAACGTAACAGAGCCTGAGCAGGGCAGGGAAACAGCTGTCATCCGCACGGGCCTACAGCTGACGAGCCATGCCACATACTGAGACTGCAGCTGACACGCTGAATGGAAGACATTCGGTGAAGTGTGCCTGACACACTGCAAAACACACACACATGCAGGCTTGTTCACTCCCAGTTATAATGTCCTTGCCTCACAGGACCCTGGCTGCATGCCTGTCAAGGTTCCTGACTGTCACTTGTAGTTAGAAATTGAGCAGGTGGACGCAGCTGTCAGAAATCATGATACTTGATAGGAGGATGATTTGTAGTCATACATCATACATGAATAGATTAAGTTCATAAAACATGAAAGAGGGCCATTTCTGGTCATGCATATGTGCCACATTCTAATGGGCTTTGCTGCTGTGAGCATCGTGTATCATTTCTGTTTTTGCTATTGTTTATTTTTTACACATTCATTGAGAGCATTAAATCAACACAAAAGGAAATACTATACAAATTTTAAAATATGTCTACCCTAAGGCCTTCAGATTTGACAACCTTGCCAGTAAGTGAGAGGCTGCCATTATACATCTTGACAGAAATTGTCACTGCATCTGTTTAAAAAAACCACAAGACATCTTAATTACAGCCAATTAACACCATGTGATAAAGCTCCATTTAGCAAATGAATGGCGAGACAGAAACGCTTTTTGTGTGTGTTTAGGCGGTACAGTCAAGCCCAGCTTTGTGTGGCCAGGCAGGGGGTAGAAAAAAAAAAGAAGGCAGGGAAAGAGGCGAGGGCCCGGGGGCTTCAGGCTGCCACCATCCACCTATTGGATGGTCGGTTGGGTCTGGGGATTTGGGGCCAGATCCTCTTGCTGTATGGGATGGTGCTCAGGGGCTCGCTGGAGGCCACAGGCCATGACAAACCATGTGTGTGTATAAACCAGATGCTATGAAGAGGAGGAGGTCAAAGCGGGGGAAGCGTGTGGGGAGGCAGAGGCCAGCAGCCCCACACTCTCTGCCACGACAAAATGTTGCCCCGAGGGACTGTGGGAGCCCAGATTTGCCCAGACATTTCTTAGAAGGAGCATAAAGAGCCGGTGTCATTAGCTTTCAATATCATAGCCAAGTGATGGAAAATATGAATGGCTGCTGTTGACATCTCCACAGGCGTCCAAATGAAACAAAGAGAAAGCAAAAGAGATGAAGCAGAGGAGGGGGAGGGGAGGAGACACCATCAGTGAGGGGCTGTAATGAGTCTTGAGGCGATGGAGGGGATGAAATTATTAAAGGAAAAAAAAAGCTAAAGAATAATTTTAAACTGTTTGGCTTCTGAAGTGTGTTAAACTGATATTGTGTCTGAAAGAAAGAATAAACATGAGCAAGGTTTCAAGCCTAAAATTTATGAGCCAAGGGATATTTAAAAAGAATCCATGTTTTATGACTTATCAATTATCTGTCATGCGACAAACCATCATAACTCACTGGGAATAACAACAGCACAAAGCTGTTTTCATTCTAGGAAATAGTCTGTAATATGAATTACAACCCTTGTAGGAAAAATATAAATGAATTAAAATCATCATCTGTTCAATTTCCATCCATAATTGTGAATCATGCCCATGGGAGCGTGTGTGGGGAACCAGGAAAAGGTAATGGTTGATATTAAGCTTCTTAACACTAGTTTAGGTTTTTGGGACAGTAATTGCTCAGTCCATAGGGACTTAGCTTGGGACTGTGGGTGGCTGACTCTCACAATGGCAGTGATAAGAGGCTGATGTTTCTCGTATAAGATGTTAGAAATTAAATGTTATTTTGAGTTAACATTTGAGTACAGCTGAGGCTGATGTGAATGTTTACTGAAGGCTCACCATGATGATGGCACTAGGTGATAGTAACTTTGGTGAAGTCAAAGCATCAGCAAAGTTATTACAATTTTATCATCCTACTGGGGACAAAAATGTCTATATATCCAACAGATGTTGAGATATTTCAGTGTGGGTGGGCCGACTGACAAAATGACACTGCCGTCCCCAGAGCTTCTGCTATGGCTAAATATTCCCTGTTCCGCTGTACAATTAAGGTGGAACATCCTATTTGTGGATGTTCACTTTGATTTATGAGATATTGTATTATATATTGTTGTCTATAGGCTCTTGGTTTTCTGATTTTAAAACTGGGGAAATTAATTGACACCAATAATTTATATTAGCCTGGTTTAATCTGACATGAAATTGCCCTTTCATTTATTTGGAGTCATGAATCAACCCTGGGGGGGCTATAGTTCCTCAAACCTCAATCAAAGCAAAACATTTACATACTGTATAGACACAGGGAAGTGTCTAAATCCATTTTGCAGCTGCAATTAGCAGAGTTCTCGCAGCTGATATCTGCGTTTAGATAATGTACAATAACGAGACCCTCTGGCTTATCACTCTCAATCCAATTTACCAACTAGATAATAAGATCACTTACATGGCCTTATCTGGGCAGACAACACATGTCTGAGAAATCACAACTGATCCAGTTACTGTATGTGGAAAACTGCACTCTACGAGCCAATGTGCTGTACAGACACACGGCAGAACCTGTGTAGACATCACTTTGAAAAAAGAAAGTCTAAAAGCTGTCAGCATTAAGCCACCAGTACGGCAGAAAACCTCTATTTTTGTCCTGCTGTGTATAAATACAAAAGCTCTCGGTGGGCTGAAAGCTCTCAAAGGTTATAGCTCTGTCAGAGCGATTTCAAGAGGTGCCATGATTTGGAGGCGGGATGAGTTCACTGGGAGTCAAATAGGGATTTTATCAGTAGGTAGAGTTTGTAGGGCAAAGCCTCAAAACAGGGCATCTGTTCCTGCTTTACTGCTGCTAGACCATCTAATACTTTAACTGTTACAACACCATCACATATTCTGAAACAGCTGCTACACTGCAGATGGAAAACATCTGCAAACAAGCTTTTCAATATTTAATTGGTTAGCAAAGACACATGTGAACAAATTAAGATTTTAACTGTATATAGGATTTGCTGTGGAGGCAGAAAAAAGCCCTGTTTAGACCTGGTATTAACATGCATCTTGGGTGATCCGATCATAAAACACAGTTTTTGTGGTAAAGTAATTGGCAAATAACCAAGAAAAGAGGCAAGGGTGAGAGATGAGGCAGTATCTGAAAAAATATCACTGGTTTAGACCGCATATTGAAACTTAAAGCTGCACTAATCAATATTGTTATATTGACAATGGCCACACAGAGTTATGACCTCACTCTGCAGTTCCCCAGTTTTCTTATCGGACACAAGATGTGTCCGATGTTCACTGTGAAGTCCAGTTTAAGTGCACTGGTGGCAAAGTTTCCATATCACACTGCAAAATTGAATACTGGACCAGCTTTTACCACTGAGAACAGATGTAAGAAGAAAAAGAAAAAAGAAAATAACCCATTTAATACTAATTTAACTTTACAGCCTAATCGATAAAGCCTACCGTGTTGTGTTAACACTACATATCAAAAGGAACATAAAAAACCTTCTGTTATCTACTGGAAGTGAAATATTTCATTTAATACTGTGCTTTGTGTTGTTTAATGACTAATGCTCTCTGATAACAGTGACAGCTTTACAGTAGTTTGAGACAGTCTGTGTCCGACATGCACTGTAACAGCCGTATCTGGGCAGAATTAGTATTACCAGGGGATGCCAGTAATTTCATTTTAGCCATTCTCACAGATCATCAGTCATCTGGACAATTAAATAAATTACAGGGGGTCTATGCTATTCAGTGGATGTGGCACATAACATCAACCACAGTGCAGCCAATAAGGCCTAACCGCTTCAGCTGGTTTCATATCAGTTTGAGCTTCAACAAATTGGAAATTTGCAATTAAAATAAATATTACAGATACCTGCAATACCCTTAATTCGTCTAAACTGTGACTGTAATTTGATTTCTGAATTCATGCCATAAAATGTAAGACAAAGGCCCACAACAATCCCACAGACAAGGTAACATCTTGAAATTATTTGTTTTATATAACCAAAATAGTCCGAAACAAACATATAAAATTTACAGTGATATATAACTGAGAAAAATCCTTGCAAATGGTCACATTAAGAAGCTCGAACAATAAATATTCAGCATTTTGCTTGAGGTCAATAATCACTCATTTATCAAAGCTTAATACATTTCTTAGCAATCTACTCATCAATTAATTGACTTATTGTTTCAGCACCACTGTCAAGTGAATATTTCTAAACCCAGTCTGGTCTGGAAGACATAAATAAATGTATCTGCACATAATAACACCACCATTCATTTTCCCCTGCCAGGCCAACCACTGCCTTCCCCTGAGGATACAGTATCATCTTTTCTCCCAGTGTGCCTGACACCTGTTACAACTGCGCCCTCCATATCAGCTTTCCATGAGAGTCCAATCCACTGTATCACCAAGCACTGTCCTGACATCACTCGATGCTGCCCGTTGATGGACTATGACTATAGAGGCTAATGCTACTGACAGACACTTTCAGTTGTCTCGGGAGTGCACGCTTCTGTAAACACCAATCCATCTGCATGGGACATGTGTGCTGCTGTTAAACAAAGTGCAGTACAGTAGGTGAAAGGGTATACACACACTTGCTCAAGACAACCTATGTATTTCAAAAGGAAGTAGCCAAGCCTCTTAGCAGGACAATGCAACCTTGAAAAGACCTCTAGATCAAAGCAGGTTTTTCTATTGGATCTCTGACATGGCTTCCTTGTCATTGTATCGCAGACACACCTACATCTCTCCTCCATGTTACTGCTAACATGCTGTCTTTCTACACAACCTACTGTCCCTGTCACTGAGCTCAGAGCGGCCTGCCTGAGTGGGCCAGCAGGGTGCTCGGTTTCGGTCCACAGGGCAGGTGATAATGACTTCCCTCCCTTCCCTGCTTCTCCTCCTCCATCCCAGGCTGCAGCGGTGAAGGTGACTGCAGCTGGATGAATTCTTTCTTTCTAAACTGCAGTGGATATGAGTTGGAGGGTGAGTGGTGTCTGGGATCTAGTGTGTGTGTGTGTGTGTAAGTATTGGTCCAGGTGGGGTTTTTTCTTTCCAGTATTAACCCAGTAAAAGAGAAGGCTCACATAACACTCCATTAATGATGAATGCTAAGCTCTAAAGGGTGAGCACCTATACAGCCTCCATTTCTATTGTCTACCACACCGCACCCTAACACTGTAAATCCACTGACAATACAACCCAAACAAAATTAAGTCATTGAGGCAAGGTATGAAAAAAGGAACAATTTAGTGCACCGACTCAACAGGAAATTACTTTGTGGGGGGTTGAGAGACTCGCATATTCACATTAGTCTCCAGGGTTTCTCCTTACCATGCCTCCATCCCTTCTGGCACTAAACGTGTGAAACACTCACATGGGGGTTTAAGCTTGAGCACTATCGATCACTGTGGATCTGAGGCTGTGGGGTACGTCTGCCGTGTGAGCACGGTTGATTTTTTTCCAGACTCGACACCATGTACCTCTCTATTTGCGCCTGAGAGGGTAATAATAGCAGCTTAGGCCCTTTCCGTCCACCCCCTCCTCCTTTACCTTACACGCTCTTGCAGTGTAGGGACTCTCATTCTGGTCATTACCATCCAGGCTTTCAAACATCCCCTCAACATCCTCACAGCTCTCCTGGTGTGTTTGTGTGTGTGAGTGCTGTATCTGTGCAGTGCGTATTTAAGAGGAAAATGGGAAGAAATGGAGAGCGATCACAAGAGAGGGATGGATGGATAGATGGAGAGAGGCACACAAGCAGCATAATTACAGGGAAGACCACCCCCCTCTTCCTTTTTACGAAACCTCGTAGGCAAGCCAACAGCAGCACAGACAGAGAAAAAGGTAGTAGAGGGCTTTGCTTTGTTCTTATTTTCATTTTCTCAGCCTCACAGCAATTACATCCCAGCCTGAGAGACACATGAGGAGGAGGAGGAGGTGGAGTACACAAACAAAAAGAGGGATATTCTGCTCTGGAGTGCAACGCTGAATAGATCTGTTGGGTTCAAGGCTACCTCCACTGCCCGAGGTTGTGAATGAACCCACCGGTAGGCAGGTGCTCCCCTGCTTGGATCTGGTAGCAGATCTACATCTCACCTGCCCACCTGTGCAGCGGTGCACAGTGTTTAGATTTTTGAGAGTTGGGTTAACCAGGAAATCAAGAATGTATGAATATACTGTAATTTTTTGCAGGTCAAAACATGTAACAAGAGATTTAAAGGCACAGTACGAGTTTGTACAACCTGTCGTCTTGTTTTTTAAGGGAAAGTGTTTATACTGCATATATCCACACGCAAAAAGTACATTTGAATACACAAAAAGTGACAGATAGACAGGTAGTTGTGTGAGGAATGAAAGATGAGAGCTTGAGAAATAATTCAATTTCAGAATACTCTCTAATTGTCACACACCTGGCCGATCGCTGCATGTAGGGGGCACACTTGACGTAAAACTGTCGGACACAGACCCCAGTACTGATCGGAAAGGTGTGTGGGAAAGGGGTTTCAGCACTTCCTTTAAAACTTTCCAAGACTTACAATCCAACATCCTACTACAGAACTACTGGAATTTATTTGCATTAAAAAAAACTACACCTCCCATGACATTTTCCAGCATTAGAACATGTCTTGTATGTCTGTTATTGTAACTAGCGCTGCCCCTGACTAGTTGTTCCTTGTTGACTTGTAGCCGTTAGTTAAAGCCAATAGTCGACTAGTCGTTACACGTTTATTATATTAATTATTTCAATACATATACAGCCGCTGCCTCTGAAGATAAAAACAGCTCATTCGAAGGTAACAAAAACACAAACAATATTTCAGGTGATTATATACTAATGAATTATATTCCCTTTCCCTAAATGTTACACACTGGGCCTTTAACATATAAACAGGTGAATCTGAATTTACATACTTTTTTGCTCTGTAATGTTTTTGTGATACTAAATTTACTCAAATATCAAGCCATAAAAGATGGAAACATCACCTACATATTAACACCTAACGGAAATCACAATTTAAGATTACTATAGAAGAGTGGAGCATAAAGCAAAGTTTACTGTTTGCTTTCTGTCCAGCTCTATTGAAACAGTTGTCTTCAAGGTGGGTAAATGATGATGTATCACAAACGTTATATTTTACCTAATTTGTATAAATTGTTGTGTCAGAATAAACCATGGGCTGTTGAAATTGTGATTAATATCCCACTGACATTCCCCAGGGACAGGGTTTTTTTACTCTGAAGTGCCCGGGTCAATAGCCACTGATACACATGGGTAACCTATAAATCCATCCTTGTGTCCATTCTTTAAATATTCATAAGATGGTGGAATTCAGCGCTGCGTTTTGTGGGGAATTTGTCCACAAACTGGCAAGGGTCTGTCCTTAAACAGATTGTAGCTTGTTTTAATGCAGTCTCTTTCATCTAAATGATATGGAAACCAGCTCCCAGAGGAATTAACCAACCAGCTGAGAGCCACTCTCCAGGGCTGATGCTGGTGTTTTCTACTGCATTCTGAAGTGAAATAAACACACAAACCAACCTTGAACATCATTATTCACTAGACCCACACATAAAAGGACCAAATCCCTCGAAATCAAACAAAAGACAACAGTATTTTTGTCTCATAAAACTCCTTGCATGTGGTATTTCTTGCACACAATAATCATACATTTTGAAACACACAATCAACGCGGGGTGTTTCACAATGTCTGTGTTTGCACCAAAAACTGAGGGCCAGACTCTTTGTTTTACTAAGGATGTCCTGTCTGACGAGACAAAGCAGACATGAAATAAGGAAAAGAGATGTATTGTCTGTACTCTGCTGAGTTGGTCCACAGCCAATGAGGAACAGAATCCTGTTGACACAACTTTCGGTGTGAACCATGTTCACACTGAAGGAGTAACACTGAGGACATTTACAGCAAACAGCACTGGGACATTTGTGATGAAACTTTTTATACTAAATCTTTTTGCTAAACATACTCAACAAGCGCCAGCCTCTAAACTCAGATATCCCCTCTGGGCTGGGGATCTGAATTGATTTCCTCTGCTAAGCCTATAGATTACTGTTGACCCACAAACACATTAACTAGAAAACAGTCCAGTGCCTGACCCTGAATTAGGCCTCAAGCAGCAAGCCTGTTTACGTACATTAAAGTGCCAATCCACAATATCCATGTTTTCCAGTTCTGACAAAAACTCGCTGAACTGGTGTCTGGCACTAATGTGGCATCTTTTTGTGTGGATTCTCTATAAATTAAAGTGAGACTATGAATGCAACTTCTGAGAGAAGAAATACACATTTGCAAAGTATAATTTATAGCCAATAAAACGCACCATTGCTTAACTAAAAACACACACAGATTTAGCTGTTTCAGCCATAATTTATCCAGTATGACCAGTAGCTTGAGGTGGCTAATGTTAACAAATGTTAGGATTTGTATTACGCACACTACTGAGTGAGTTATCTGACTTTATGACCCATTTCCATTTGTGTTACTGTTACAATAGCTTAGCATTTTAGCTACATTCTAAACTACTGCTACTACTTTAGCAAACTGTAGATGTGGCTGCTACAAAAAAGGGGCACTCCACCAAGGTTACAGATCATGTTCAGTTTACTTAATCTCTTACACGGCGATATGAAAACTTTGGGCACTCCAAAGTCTGCAGTACTAAATCACTGAAATGATAAAACCCCTTTAAAAGGACTAGTGTGTAGGATATAGTGACATCTAGCTAACTACGGTGGCCACGAAACTCCCTATCTACAGAAAAATGGCATTTGACTCCATGAAAGGCAACCTGTGGCATCTGTAGATAAAAACAGCTCATTCTAAGGTAAAGAAAACACAGTGATTCCTATATTTAAGTGATTATACGCTAATGAAAACATACCTATGAATATTATATTCCAATTCTGCCAATAGATAAATGATTCATGTTTTTCTTTAAGTAGTGTTTTTTTTATCTCTGGCCCTCTTCTGTTTTTATTCTGCACATACTGCGTGTCACAGACTTTTCTCCAGACACCAAATGTAAAAGCTTTCTTAACCTCAATATAGGTAGATTTTTTACATGCAGTATGTTAACTGATACTGTTACCTGTACATAAAAACAGGACATATAAGGCGGACTGAATCAGCAGGGGAATCTGTAGTCAGAACCAGTCTGGCAGGATCTCGTTTTCTACTACGTGTACTAAGTGTTGAATACTATGAACCTGCATGACAACAGTATCACATAGCCTAACTGACAAATGCTCTCATTCAAATCTCTGTGGAGAGATTATAATAAAGATGTGTGGGAAAGAAGAAGAAAGTGCTGATGAACAACTTTTAACACAACACATGGGCTTTGAGCAGAGGTGGGAACACATCACAGGCCCAGGTCACACTGCCCAGGTTGACTGGATGTAGTGTTTAATCTTGTTTACCCTTTCAAAGACCGCCTTGTATGGATAAGTTTGTTAATGGACCCTGATTGGCGAATAACTCCTATCTGTGCCGAGCCGAGCAGTGGCGTTGGAATATTCTGACAGTTAATAGCTTTATTGAATTGGAAGTGCTGACCCCATTAAAAGCAGCTGAACATCCTAGACTAAAGTCAACACAAAGCAGCGCTGCCTTTGCAGTTTGTCTGTGTGTGTGTCCGAGAGAGAGAAAGAGAGACAGCACATGTTGCTCTCATGAGCCACAAATTCAATATAGTCACCTATACAAGCCAGTCCTGGGCCTTTGTTCTGTATCAATCATACGCCTCAGTCACTGGATTTCCTCATGCTAGGCCTGCTGTGTGTCACAACAAATGAATGTCACTTGTTATGTATGATATGTATTTTTGGAGCTCTGTATGAAAGTAATCATCCTGGTTTTTAACCAACCCCAGCACCACACACTGTTTTTCATGGTCTGAGGTGACACAAGACCCATACAGGATATCATATGCCTGTCATGCCTGCCTCCCCATTGTTTGTTTTGTCCAGGAAACAGGATATTCACACAGAGGAGAGCAGGCCAGCTGACCACAGAGCCCGAAAAGAAAGGGTTAGAGATTTATTCTTTACTTTAAAGAAGTGCACTCTTATTTTTCTCCGGTTCTTTCAGTTGAATGCATATATCACTGTGGTTCAACCTCTATCAGTGTGTTTAAACTGTCCAAATAGCCATTAAAAACTCCAATGCAAGTTTCTGACCTGCAAAGCACTTGTGTTGATATGTCAACAGTTGAAAACCCAGCTGACATTCAGTCAGCAGAAGTAAAAGACATGCATATATGTACAGTTCACAGGAGGCGGGGATCCATTTATAGTCAAACAGAGCAAATGAGAGCTGTTTTGGATTGATGAGGAGAGAACCATAAACAAACAACACCTTTCCTCCACACAAACAAACAACCAAAGCGCTTAAAGACAAAAAGTCTAGTTAAGCTCTAAATGGCTGTGTTTGTATGAAAATAAAACGTTTCTCACCTTGTGTCTTTTGTTGTGATCTGATCGCTCCCACTTATTGTCTGTGCGCGGAGCGACTCAGCCCGGCACCGGTCAGTCAAATAAATCCACCTCTCTCCTTAAAAGCCGAGACTTTCACAATAAGAGATTTTTGTTCAGGATGAATGAAGAGTTGGTTCTGCAGAGTTCATCAGAGATCGGGCTGAAAAGTCCAGTAGGGTTAGCTGCTGCCTGTTCGGCATAATAGCTCCTCACACTCCTCACACTCAGTCAGTCAGTCCCATCCATTCACACTCCCCGCCTCCTCCTCTCCGCTACCTTCCACACATTCTGGATGGGACAGATGAATTTCCCTCTGCCGCTGCCTCGGCGACGGCTGTTGGCCAATGGAGGAGCGCTCTCTGCTGCGTAAACACACTACTGACAGTGGAAATGAAATAAACACTCTTTCAAGGGTAATCCACTTTTTGTGTAACTAACTGGATCAGGAAAAAATGGCCATTCATCAGTTTATGTTCCGAAACTGTGTGCTGTGTTATAGATTGTTATTGACATTTGAATTTGCAGCAGGCCACCCTAGCCCATGTGTGAATAATCAGGAAATGCTATTCAACGCACACATGTAGACTTTCTCCATCAATTTATAGTAATGTTTTGCCTGCGTTGTCTAATGTGCTCTCCATAGGACAGGTGCACAATGCATGTACACAGTAAAATAGCAACATCAATGCCATGAAGCCTAGTAACCTTGTCAGAAGTCAGACCAGTATTTTTCCTTAGTGTGATAAAATATTCTTTGTTTCCCGTTCTTCAATTATTAGATGGTAAAATGTATTAGAATATCAGTTTGAGGAGGGTTTAGGGTGGCGAAATGGCACAACCAGCAACCTCTGATTTACATAGAAAGTACTAATCAATATTTGTGTGTTAGTAGGCTAGTGGATCAAACTACTATGTTTAATATAAAAGGGGTCTAGTGACAAACCCTCAGAGAAACACTACAATCTGCAACACTACAGAGCTTTTTAAACTTTAATGTTTTGGTTCACTCTTACTGCTCTCATCAGTGTCATTTCCAGCAGCAGCAGCAGCAGCAGGGAGCTCTGTTTCCAACAACAACAACAACAACAACAACAACAAAGCTCTG
>NW_023339740.1:5665826-5672726 GCF_004916995.1 Morone saxatilis | reverse complement strand
CTATCTATCTATCTATCTTTATATCTTTATATCTATCTATCTGATTTCACAAAATTCTCTGAATACTAAGGGGAAAAAAAGTTCTTAGGCACAGTACACTTTTGAAGTCACAGTTATTGTGGATTACAAGAATAGGTTTACAGGTTGGAACATTATATGTAACATTTTGTAGATTTTCCACTGATGACTCCGCTTTAAAGGGAAGGAAAGGAGTGCCACACTGTTGTGGCTTCATGGCAGGCTGAACAATGGAAAAGCCCAGTAATCCACAGAAACCGCAGTAGCGAGGAAGTGGGAGGGATGAAACTGTCCAGTTTATTATAAACCAGTTGAACCTAATGTCAGGGCAGCTAGAAGGTGACGTTTCCTCAGCTATCTCAGCTGTGCATACACACGGAGGAGAGAACAAAAAGAAAAGATGAGTCTTCATGTCTAGGTGAAGGCCGGGTGTGTTACTGGAGCAAAATGCTTTCTTCGAAGTCTAAATGAGTCACCCCAGGGACAGCCCCCATCCCCCTCCCCATTTGTGAGGATTTCTGCGAGCCCGTGATTAGGCTCACCCCGGTGCCATGTGTGCACCAAGTACCCCCACTCCCCCTCACATGCACACCAAATCTCTGCTTGGCGTCAGCTCCCATTGAGATTAGCCCACTAGCTATTGTTCTGATGACACTTCCTATAAGCTATACTCTCATTATAATAACACTAAGACAGCATTGCATTATTTGGGGATTTTGAAGAATAAAAAATTGTGTAGAATTCTGTGGGAATTGGTTTTTATTGTGCATATAAAGTATGCAAAATATGCTAAAATAAATAAATAAATAAAACAATACTGGGGACGATAAGCAAAACTTTGTTAAGATGCTAGTATTTTGTGTTTTCTCTGAAGATAAGAAAAGCACAAAACCAGAGATTTTCAAGTTAAACAACTAATACGAGCAGAGAATGCAAACAGTCTATATGCATGGGGACCTTTGTTTGTGCAGAAGGAGGAAACTATGAATTTTAAGTACAAGGGATTATGTTGTGCTCGTGGAACAGATGTTAACATGGAGAGGTCTACCCTCCTGAGAGCGGCCCCTGACTGACACACTGTCCCACAGTCATTGGCCCATTGTCAATGTGCATCCTGTCTTCTGAGTGTTTGGTTGCAGATTGCCCCCACCCCTCCAGGACAGATTAACTCTGCTCCCCTATACCATCGGCGTTGACCTTGATGGACTGGTAATGTCTTCTCCTTTTGTGCTTTGACAGACATTAA
Source organism: Morone saxatilis (assembly GCF_004916995.1). Taxonomy (NCBI): domain Eukaryota; kingdom Metazoa; phylum Chordata; class Actinopteri; family Moronidae; genus Morone; species Morone saxatilis. Next base: position 5,671,462 of record NW_023339740.1, on the reverse strand, counting down.
CTCTTGCCAACTTTCATTCCTCCCTTTGAAGCAAACTTTATGTATTGATGGATAGCTCGAGAATGAACAAAGGATGGATGACAATAACAATAAGTGACTCTCCATCTTCATCTTCTCATCAGACCTCGAAGCAGGTCAGCTGTTGTGCTGTTGTCCCTGTGCCACCAGTTTTCATTCTTCTTGATAGGTTGGTCATTTCAGTGTGCCTTTAGTGTTTTCCAGGTCATGGTGAAGGAATTAAGTAGTTTCTCACTGTGTGCTACCCACCCCCATACCCAACGTCTTCTTTTAAAAAATGATCATTTTCTTGAAAAAGTGGAAGAAGGAATATGTTGATATGTTAAACATTCTTGATGACACCCACATGTGCAGTGACAGTTGGATCTAAAGTAATGAGCAAGATGTGTAATAACTGCACAATACGATCTTAATTTAACCACTTTATGGTCCCTGCCAGTTAAAAAAAAATGGGAAAACATTTTTCAACATATTGATTGATTACAACTTATTACAGGCCTGCTGTGCCTAGTTACAGTTGCTAAGCTATGATTGGACGTTGTTAAGGAGATGTGTTTAGCAAACGCTCAAATCAGATGTCTATTTACAACAAAAGTACACTTCCAACAATCTGCATAGATTTGTCCCCATTAAAGTGAAATACAAGATATTTGTAATGCATATCTTTTTCATGAACAAGAGAAACATTTAAAACCAAATATGGGGCTTATGCTGGAAACAATGAAACATGAAACTGTGTACCAATATTTAAATCAATCTGAGGCACATACCCATTAGATATCTAAATCATTATGAAATCACATCTTACAGTTGCCCCTTTTTCTATTTTATCGTCAGGTCTTCCCGTCTGGAAACATCACAAACTGGCATGGGATGTACACGGCCCAGGACAGCAGGACATCACTGGTACCTATTTAACCAGCATCAATAATATTGGTTAGCTGAGGTGCCTGCGCAGAGCCCAAAGGATACTAAAAGACAGTGTCCACCCAGGCCACAGCCTGTTCACCCTGCTGCTGTCAATACTATACTGTGAGACTTCTTAATTCATCCTCAACACTCACCACCATGTAAAATATTTTATTTTATGACTTATTATTCATTCACCATCTACTGTACAATGTTTTGTTTTTGTGAGTATCATAAAAGGAAACTTAATCTCATTATATAATCCTGTGTTGTAAAATTATAAATAAATCTACTTTGTAACCTATACTATATGAATGTTGTTATAGCTCCATTGAACTCGATTTTGAACAAGGTATGTCTGTGGTTTTTTAAGCTCATGCGTGGAAGATGTGTGTCGTACCTTATGTGACTTTGCTGCTGAGAGGACCTTGAGTCGGTGTCCTCAAGTGTCCTGACTCCTCACATTGTCATGGTGCAATTACACTATCGTGCAGTGAGAACTAAAGGGCACACTGCACGGGATGTGTAGGGCTTCTGTACTGATATGTATAGTTTCTGGGCAATCAGGTCTCATGACTTTGAAATTTCCTTTGGCTGCTCGCCTCAAAACATTATTAGATCACACTGTTAGAAAATCGAAAGCTTTTACAATGTTTTGAGATTACCAGGACACAGCTGGGAAGACAATGCACATTATCAGGAAGCTAAGTAAGGATTTATCACTCGCAAAAAGTGAGACCGAGCAGCAGACATGACAGATTTGACTAAATAAGATGCTGAAGTTCTCAAACCTTCTAGGCCTTCATTAACAAATCTATTTATATTCTTTTGTAATTGTAAAATTATTTATTTTACTGTTAGTTTAAGGATTTTTTATGATTAATAAAAACACATTTCCTTCTGATAGTCTTTTCATATATTAAATTTATATTCAAAAGATACATTTAATTGTTTTTTTCTTATGTACTGTGACATGTGACACTATATTTCTATGCTCCACATAAATGACTTCTATGACTCTATTGCTTTACAAGCTGTTAGAGTACCACCATGTGGTGCAGATGGCCTTGTGCAATCTTTAACTGCAGAGAGGAGAGCTTCAGACAGTTTCTGTTTATCTTTCAGACTTCTCTAATCCCTTCTTCTTTCTTGTTAAATACAGTAGCTTTACCCTTTCAGACCATCTAAGAATTATGCATATGAATAATATGAACACAATATGAGATGGGAAAAAAGACTCTTTGACTCTTTGCAACTTTTGAGGCCGGGTCGCAAGGAGACAAGGTAACATGCAAATGAGGTTCTTATAATATACTTGATATATTATAAATAATATATAATATTTACATTTTTTACAAATACAACATTTAGGCCAACAGAGTCCATACCATACCAAAAGAGACAAACAACATTTTTTACTGAAAGTCATTAGCATCTGTGAAAATATAAATTACAGTAATTTCCTATTTTAATGAATAAAAACAAACACTAACAGTGGTTTAGCTGCTCATTTTTCTTTGGCGCCCTCTGGTGAACATTTTCAGTTATATCCAGTTGAAAGGGCCTACATAGAAAGTTCACAGGGACGATATTGTTGAACACCTCCCAAAGTTGAACCTAAAACTATTAGTGTCCTTTTTAACACACATACTCACTCACACAACACAATCTGAATTTGCTCTTGAATTTCTGGAGCAGCCAATCACTGCCTTCTAATTGATTATCTGGCTTCAAACAGTGCACTGCAGACATGCCTGTCAGCTGTATGATAGTCTACAGACCCTGCAGACTGGTTGACTCTGAACCCCATTCAAACAGCAAAGATATAATCTTCCCTGGGGGAGCAAATGAGATATAATAAAAAAGAACTCTCATTATTTTTTCTTTCCGTTTGTCCATGATGGTTTATTTCTTGCTATATGCTGGCCCTGAAGTCATGTTTAACTATTAGATGAACTTTACACTGCTCTGTCGTATACAGAATACGTATATGTGTGTGTAACAGGGGTGGAAACATGTGGTTAACCCATATAGACTTACAGAAACAATTTCATGCTCATATGAAAGACAAAAGGGACAGCAAAACTTGTTCTCTCTGTGAAGCAAGAAGGAAAATAAAACAGCATAACAAAACTCATTGACGTCATACATGTGAATTATAATCAAACCTGACCTTAAACTATACCGTCAACTCAGCTTGATTTATGCAGCATTTACACAGAACAATTTGCACAAAATAAAATAGATTAAAAGACGGGAAAGGACGAGGTAAAATTAAAAACTAAAAATAATTTGTTAATGACAATGCACACAGAGACAACAGACTCCTACAGAGACACATTAAGTGTGTTTTAAGTTAAAATGTTGGGAAACATGGTGACAGTATTTGTTGTTTTTTCAAGAATAGGATAAACATATTGATACAGCTGTCACTGATTTTACATTACAATGACGGAGCTGCAGCCAGGAGGCAATTAGCCTGTTCAATCAATACACAAACAATGTAAATATTATCAATTGTAGTTTTAGGGGGAGCTACTGGAATTTTTTCCGTGATCAACAGTCAGACTATGGGGTTAATTTTGTCTGTTAATAAAAACGTGAAGAAGTGTGGGATCGAAAGACATCCAACAAAACTTGCAATCCAAAATACGACAAAAGTTACAATGTGTGAAATGCAAAGAAATGTGATTTGCATCTAAAATCATGTCTCAATTACATGTCTTTTGGTCTTAATTTTGGTTTGTGAGTCTTAGGGCCAGATGCACAAAACTCTGTGTATATTTAGATGTAGAAATATGTGCACACACAAAACAGGAAACATGCTGTCTGATTTCTAAAACTTCATGTATGTATGTTCACACATGTTTTTCCCATCTCAATGATTCCTAAATTGTGTGCACCTGCACAAGCCTTCTGACCATTCCCACATTTACTATAAATGGCTTGAAACACACCACTAATTGCCCATTTTGCATATGAAGGATCAGCATTTAGATATGTTTTGAGGAGAAATGGTGAAAGCATTGAAAAAGCAAATGAAGAAGAAGAAGCGCAGTTTTACGGAATGTGAACGGGAGGTAATAGTGGATCAAATTGACAAAAGATGTGTGTTATTTGCATCCCTAAACTCTGGCATGAACAACAGAATGAAGCAAGGTGAATGGCAGAACAGGGGCAGTGAATACGGTTAGTTCCGAGGCTCAGACCCTATAGGAGATTTAAAAGAAGGGTTCTGATTTCAAATGGTCTCTAAATACTCACTGCATTGTACATTCCTAGACCACACATTGATGGGTTACATAATTGGGCAATACTATTCTGCATTATATCCTGTGAATAACTCATTATCCTGGAGAAAGAACACACGATGTAAATGAAAAATTTAAAGAATGTTGATATACTGAAAAATAGGTTTAGTACCACTGCTCTGTTGTGAAATCCTTTATTCAATACTCTCAACTCACGCAATTGAAGGAAGGTGATGAAACAGTCTGGAAAAGAGAGCACCAATTTTAGCATGGAAATGGTTGAATCACAACCCATGCTTCCTGTTTTCCGTGGCTGCAATAGCTTAGCTTAAAGTTAGACTATTAGTTAGTTAGTCATACTATTGATATGTTCCAATTACATTTGTCCTTCCATTCATTTGTGACGAAGTCAGGGAACTTTTCATGATGACAATACAGCACAATAAAAAAACGAAGAAGAAGAAGAAGAAGTAGTTAATCCTAATTCCATTTGACATTCATAGTCTGATCACAGTGTCCGAACACAAGCAAGCTAAAACAAGAAATGAGACATGGCTCTCTCTGCTTGAAGGAGGACACTGACCCTGTGGAACAAATATCACGCTTTGTTTCGTGGTTCAAAGGTGGTGTAGCCATTGTGAAACAAACCTGTGTGTAAAAGCTCAGCAGACACAGAAGCACAAAAAATTATTATGTTTATTGTTCCTTACATTTACAGTGCAGAGTCAGAGTTCCTCACACTGAGCATACAAATGTTTTGAATTAAAACTATTCTATGGGTCATTTTTAAAACATAAAATGTCAAAATCTACTGGTGAAATAGAAATTTGGCTCCTTTTATGCTCTTTTTATAAATTTAGTTTCAATTGATTTAAATTACTTATATTCAGATGGAAACTACGCCAACTAAACTAAACGCCAAAAAATAAAAAATAGCATGATAACAAGATCCATACTCTCATTTGTGTCCTTTAAATATAGCTTTAGCCAGGAGATAGTTAGCTTATTAGCACAGACAACGGAAGAGAAGTTAATTCACTTTCTTAGATGGGAAGTTTGATACCACTTACACATATCCATTAAATATAAGGCTGCAGCCAGCAGGTAGTTGGCTTAAGTAATTTCCCCACGGGGATTATTAAAGTATTTCTGATTCTGATTCTGATACACATTAAACAGCAAAAAACAACTAGCTTGGCTCTGTCCAAAGGTAAAAGAATCCACCAGCACAGGAGCAGCACCTCTAAAGCTCAATAATTAAATGTGGGTTAAGCAATTATGAAATCAGCTAAAAAAAAAAAACGGCTCATGAGAAGTAGTTTAATGTTTGTAAAACAAAAAAGTAAGAGTAAAAATGATTATGATGTTTTTATTATTTATGTATTTTCAGTTACACTGATCAGCCATAACATAATGTCATAATGCCTGCTTTCTGCTTCTAACAACTTTGAGGACAAA